>NC_137888.1:127282619-127436226 GCF_963455335.1 Martes martes
AGAGGCTTCCTATTCTCTCATGTTCCAGCAGGATCACAAGGTGTTTGGATGTGGCACCACCAAATATGCCGCAATTCCAAACCCTTTCCTATATGCATACATGCAAAATTGCCAGGAAGTCATGGCAGAGCTCTCCCCCTACAGTAGTAGCTACACACACAGTTCTCCCCTAGACCAACTTTCAAGCCTGACTGCTATCTTGGTCATGCATCTCTCTCTCTCGGTTGATGGTGCCTATCCAGCTTGGGTGGGACAACCATACTCTCAACTAGATCCTTCCCACATGGATAGGTTGACATTTGTTTGACATATGTTGTGCAAAACCTCTCAGGTTTATCTCTTGTTTTTATGGCCCGGATGTAGGCAGCCTTTCCAACCTTGCAAAACCCTACATTTTTTGATTTTCTTAATTCCCTTTTATTTTTCACATACAAACAAACAATTCTTCCTTGAGTTTGTCTCTTTGTTATAGTACCTAATTAAATGCAGCCAGTAGCAACATGTGTCACTAACATTCCATTTTATTTTCTTCCCCATGCACCTCAGTAGACTCAATATGCTAATGCTTTACTTTCTAAGTTACCGAATACAAAAATTTATTTTTTTAAAGATTTTATTTATTTATTTGACAGAGAAAGACACATTGAGAGAGGGGAAAAAGCAGGGGGAGTGGGAGAGGGAGAAGTGGGCTTTCTGCAATGCAAGGAACCCGATGTGGGACTCGATCCCAGGAATCTGGGATCATGACTCTAGCTGAAGGCAGGCACTTAACGACATCCAGGTGCCCTCGAATACAACAATTTAAACAAATGTTTTGCCACTACAAAGATGGTTTCTGCAGCAATCAAGATAATTTACTAATCTCATTTTTTAAGATATAATCCCTATCTTTATCCATTTACTGTACTAGAAGCTTAAATATAAAACCCTATCCCTCAAAACAATACATACTTTTAGTTATTTATTAATTTTCAGAAATCTTATTTATGTAGCAAAATATAACAAGAAATACTCATATTCCCTCCGTTCATATTTTAAAAGTAACTTTTGTCATATTGGTTTCTTGTGTTTTTTCATTTTACAGACAATTAAATATCAAGTTCCCCTTAATCCTACACCAAGTAGGGTTTGGAATGTCTGACTGTAGATGACAGAAGTGCCCAAGAAGCAAGAAGATGACCCTGAATGCCAGAGAAGTGATGGGAAAGTTAATTCTGAACCTCATCTTCTGAGGCAGCTGCCTGTGGAAAAATCATAGCTATTCCCCATTTTCACCAAAACTTTCATGGACCACAACCCATATCACCACTTTCATTCTTTCCTCAGAGATGCTTTTCAGGCAAACTTTTATGGGCATCAAAATCAGCTGGCAGTTTTATTAAAATAGAATGCCTGGACCCACATGCAGAGTTCCTGACTCAGCAGGTCTGAGATTAGGCCCAAGAATTTGCATTTCTCACAAGTTCTCAGGTGATGCTGATGCAGCCAGTCCAGGCACTACACTGGATTGAGAAATACTGCTCTGTTTTTCCAAGATTACGTACTTCAGGGACAGATCCAGACCCTCCCTGCCTATGTAGAGACACAGACGGGAGAACCTGTCACCTCGTCTATTCTAAAGACAAGATGTATGCCTCCGCTATGACAGTCAGCTGGCTGAAAGCTAAAAGGTCGAGCTCAATTTCCCCTTCTTCTTCATTAGAGCAGCGGGGACTCTCCTCCTATCCTGAAGCCTCCACTTGGCCCAGAAGTGCCAGGAATGGGCTCCTGCCTCCTGGGGCAGAGAAGGGCAAGCAGCACGTGGCAAGGAGTAGGGTGGTGTGTCAGGAAGGGCAAGGGGCTCCCAGTCACACCACCTCTTCTCAAGCCCAGGGGCAGCCACTCCCTGGCTGATGCCCCTGGGCCTCACTTTCCCCATCTACAACAGGATAATGATGCCCACAACCTGGAGGACTGCTCAGGAGAGTAAATGGGAATAGTGCAAGCAGGAGTCCTTTGTTGTCTGTGCAGAACCCCACAGACAGTCTTTATCACCACAGCTTTGTGATACATCTGCTCCTTAACAATAAGCCGTAGTGATGGTAGCTCATCCTCCTTGTTTTTATTTTATTTTTTTACAACTCTAGTCACTTTGCTTCATTTTTAAGATTTTTCTCACCCTCTCCCCAACGATGGCCTTTACTTTTGAGCCCCAGTGTCGCTGATGCTGACTCACCTGCCACGGGTGTATTTACACACGTAGACCCATCTGTAGGCACTGAAAAGAAAAGCAACCGGGATACATGCTGTTAAGCTCTCATATTACTCAACCCAAAGTCATGAGCTTCTCAGTCTCGAGAGTGAGGAATGAAATAAGAAACACCAGCTAAGCAGTTTGTCACTGGTTCTCAACAAGCCAAGATTCTGCAGGCCCATGTAACCCCTCTCCCTGGCCTTTGCCTTTAGACATTAGGTTCTGCCCCAGAATCTCCCCAACACTCAGGGAGTTACAGAGAAAGAAAAGGAGAGGCCCTTTGAAGAGAGGCAGAGACTACTAAAGATCTTGACAAAGATCCTTTGCATTAGCTTGTGATTCAAGCCATCCTGACATCTTCCTTCCCTTCAGAGCTCTGGTTTGTGGTAGGTGGTGCTCACATTCCGGTTATATTAGAGGTAAAATGCCCCTGTCTGTGGAGTCAAAGACTTGAATGCAGTTCTAATTCTACCCCTTGAAGCGTGACCTCACATCATTTAACTTATTGAAGCCTCCGTTTTCACATCTGTAAAACGGAGATACCACGATTCGCCTCATAGAGGGGTGATAATACATGGTTTCTCACGTACTGCCTGGCGAATGGCAGGTGTAAAGTACTGATTGAGGAAACCTAATTTTCCCTGGGGCTTCATTTTTCGATGTGTTAGGACCGCGTCTAAGGTACTCCTAGCCTGCTGCCCCATCGCCTGAGCCGTGAGCATTTGGCCTACTCCCAGCGGGTCCCAAGCAGCCCCTTCAAAGCCCTAAACCTGGGCAACCCCTAAACCTCTTGGCAACAGTGCCACTCCCACCGCCCCACCCCAACCTTTGACAGCTCGGCCCTCCTCCCTCAGCCGCGCATCGCGTCACTTCCGCAGGAAGAGGCGGGCGCGTCCGCGAGCTTGGCGCGAAAGTCGGTTCACCCCCTCGGCAATTTCCGGGTTCGGCGTTTGCTTCGGGTCGGGGGCGCCGCCGGCTGCGGCGGGTGTGCGCCGGGCTGGCGCCCGACCCCAGCCACCGCCCAGCAGGCCGCGTGCCCCTCCACTCGCCTCCCGAAGACCACCCCCCCCCAGGCTCCACCGAGGTGAGTGAGGCACGGAGAGAGGACCCAGCTCCTTCCCCACCCCAACTGAGGGGTCACGACACCTTCCCTGGCCTTCGGGGCCCTTGTTTTCCGCCCGTGTAACCGGCCCTCGGACCGGCGGGTGGGACCTTGACGCCGGACAGGACGTGGCTGCGGTTGGACCGAGAGCCGGGCCTCTCTCTGGCAGCTGGCAAGCAAGAGCATTCGGCCTTCTGGGGGCATGGCCTTGCTAACCGGCTTCCACTTTTCCATTAAAGTCCGTTTACTGAGGGGTGAACAAACGTCAGGGGCTGTGGACAGTTTCGTTCGTGGATCCTTGAGCTAAGTGCAGTTGAATGCCTATTGGCTTAGGGGTCTTAGAGCCCCATAACAAAGGGCCCGAATGTATTCAATTTAGGGACATTAATGTTGTTCTCTGATTTGCCAGGATTGGTGTTGTCATCTTTTTCCCTGACTTTGCCCGCATTCCAGCGTTTCTTAGAAACTAATGAATGAATCCATGGACAAGGCCTTGTCCTTGGTCATTGTTGTCTGCACAGAAAAGTAGACGCTTTTAACTTTTAACTTTATACATGATGTGTTTTGTCCTTGTTAATGGTTCTTTTATTTTGACAGTTCAAAAATGTCCGGAAATGACAAAGAACCGTTTCTTGTGAAGTTTTTAAAGTCTTCAGACAATTCCGAATGTTTTTTTAAAGCACTTGAGGTAAGAATAGTTGAAAATGCCTTGTTTGATGCTGTGAATTCATTTTTTTCGTTTTTAGTGTTTTTGATTTGTTGGACTCTTTATGTCTTAGTAATTTATTTTATTACTAGTTTTATTGTAATGTACATTAATATAAATGTGTCATTACATATTTTTGGATTGATATAAATATATCATTATAATATCATTATAATCATCAGTATTTTGGGGAGCATGAAGTCTATTACTTTTTTTTAGGATTTTAGGGTAGAGAGAGAGGTGAGGGATCACAAGCAGGGGGAGAGGCAGGCAGAGGGAGAAGCAGGCTCCCCGCTGAGCAGAGAGCCTGATGTGGGTCTTGATCCCAGGACCCTGAGATCATGACCGAAGGCAGACACCTAACTGACTGAGCCAGCCAGGCACCCCATTATGACATTTATATTGAAGTTCACAAATTTGCTATTCTTGGAAATTACATTGCTTTCTATGTCTACTAACTAGGGTAGACCTTTGTATGCTGAAGAAATTTGAATCTGTTACATACTGGTTACACTTCATTTTTTTGTAGTTAAAAGTATGTTTCACAGTGTACAGTGTAATATGGAAAGATGTGGGGGGTGTTGTAGAGCCTTGCTACTTACAGACCCCAGCAGCATCAGTAGAGTTGGAAGTGTAGAACCTTGGGCCCAACCCAGACTGACCAATTAGATTCTGCACTTTAACAAGATCCTCGGTGTAATTCCTATATATATTAGAGTTTAAGAAGCACTGTTGTAGCAGGTTTTTCTTTAAAGTTCATTCAGCAAATAGTTAGAGTGTCATGACCTGTTAAGCACTGTTTTAGTACTTGGGATACGTTGGTGAGCACAGCAGGAAAAGACCCATACTTTCTCAGAACTTACATTCTGTTTTAGCAGGAGGACCTAGACATTAATCAGGATAAATGAGTAAACTGTATAATATGTTACATGGGGCTCTGTGCTATGTGAAGAGAAAAGAGCAAAACAGTTGAAGGAGTTCTAAAGGATGTTTGTTGCGGGAGAAGGGAAGGTTACAATCTTTTTTTTAAATTTATTTATTTGTTAGAGAGAGAGAGCGAGCACAGGCAGACAGAGTGGCAGGCAGAGGCAGAGACAGAGTAGCAGGCTCCCCGCCGAGCAAGGAGCCCGATGCGGAACTCGATCCCAGGACTCAGGGATCATGACCTGAGCTGAAGGCAGCCGCTCAACCAACTGAGGCACCCAGGCGTCCCGGAAGGTTACAATCTTAAGTAGAGTGTGATTGGTGAAGGCTTTATGGAGAAGATAAGTACACTTGAAGAAGGTGGGATGGTTAGACATGTGAATGTCTGGGGAAGAAGCTTTCAGGCAGAGAGAACAGCCATACACAGGTCCCTGAGAAAGTACTTGGAGTGCCTATCCAACATACAGTGTGGCTGTAGCGTAGTGGACAAGGGTTGGGGGAAGAACATTACTGGGTTTTTAGAGTGTAAGAGTAAAGAGGTCATGTAAAGAACCTTAAGGGTCATGGTAAGGACCTTGACTTTTTCATTTGAGCAAATCTGATTGAAGTGAGGGATCAAGTCAGGTGAAGACTGGGAAAATATTTCATGGAGTGAGAACAAGAGCAGAACCTCTAACGAGTTTATGCGTGGCTTGTTCCAGATCTAGCAAGAAACAAGGAGTGACTAGAGAATGGTAAGCAGGGGAGAAAAGAGGTAGAAGGTTAGAGTGGGGAGATAGGCAGGGGCCAGACTCGTGACCTGATTTGTATCATTAAAGAGATTACTAGTTACTGTATGGAGAATAGATTTAGGGCAAGGAAAGGAAAAGGAACCACTTTGTAGACTTTTGCAGAGGTCTAGGTGAGAGATGATGGTAGCTTTCAATGGGGGAAAATATTGGATTAGAGATGGATTTTTGAAGATAGAGTTCATAGGACTTAAATACACGTGAAAAATTTCAGGTGCACTCTTTCATTTTTTTTCTTTCTTTCAGTCAATAAAAGAGTTCCAATCAGAAGAATATCTTCAGATTATTACAGAAGAAGAGGCTTTGAAGATAAAGGAAAATGACAGGTCGCTTTATATCTGTGACCCTTTTAGTGGCGTTGTCTTTGATCACCTCAAAAAGGTTTGCTAACTTTTCGTGTGTTCCTTCTGTAGTCTGATTTTTGTTGTTTTTGTGTCAGTGGTCATAAGTTCTTTACTGACCATGAGGTATTATACAGATTATGAATATAGAGGAATCTTTTGGTTTGGGAGACCAGAATTATATTTTTAAAGACTAATCATGTTATGATAGGCTTTTGTTATATGTAATTTTTATATTTCAGGATATTTAACTTCACTTAGCTTAAGTCAATGATATAGTAATAAAACACTTTAGTGACGGAGTTCTGCCATACTTAAATTCAGTTTGATTGCAAGATTTTCCATAAAAATTTGGAAAAGATCTCAACATAATGCTTGGTTATTTACTGTCTTTCCCATGTGCTCTTTCACACAGTTTTCATACCTATATCTTGTAGAGAGGGTCTGAAACATTATATGCCTAAAGGAAGAATTTTGGGGATGAATATTGCTAATATACCAATGAGCCATCTTATTTCTTTTTGTTGATTCCAGAGTCTACTGACTCATTACTTTTTTGGTGTCTGGACAAGAGAGAAGCATTGAAATAAAAGTAAACTGGCTGTAATTCCCATCCAGATTACAAAGAAGTGATTCTTGTTTGAAGGAGAAGAAAACATAGAAGAGTAGGTAGATGCAGTATCTGCACAATTTATGGAAGGTCTGTGCCCACCTTTGCCAAAAGCATTGTTGGTCTACCCTCCTTTTGGAAATAACACACCTTGTCAGATAGAATCAATAGCATTAAAAACAAATTTTTCTATGACTCAACAAAAAGGTAACAATAATTGTTTACCGTGTGCATCTTTAAATCAGTCATGCCCTGGTGACTTTGGCAACCATATGCTTTTTAGATCTGGCTTGAATGTGCTGATGTTGAGCAAGACTGTCAACTTTTCTTAACTCAGTTATCAGTGAAAATAAAAGGCCATTTTTAATAGCCTTGTAATATCTTTGAGAAATACTTACTTGGAAAGACATTGAGTTAAAGACAAAGTATTTAAAACACAAATGTAGAAACTGCCTAGGATTTTTGTATGTTTGTGTGACAGAATAGGTATTTTAGAAGGGGTTAATTAGGCTCTTAAACTTTTGAACTGCTTGGTTGGCTGGATACTTCATTTAAAAACTATATGGATTTTCCCAATTATTATAGCATAAGTCTGTTGGTCCTATAACCTATCATTAAGACTGTTTGTTTCTAATATTAAAATTTGGTGGCAGTTATGACTGAATGTGGCTCTTGAAGCTTGTTTCTTTCGATAGCCTGCATTAATTGCCTGTGTGTTTAATGTGTAGTGTCTCTGAGAAATTATATAATGGTCCTTATTTTGTCTTATAACAATTTAGCAGTGGTCATCAACTTCTGTAAAGAATTGCTAAATATTGAGGCACCTGGCTGGCTTGGTCAGTTAAGCGTCTACCTTTGGCTCAGATCATGATTCCAGGGTCCTGAGATTGAGCCCCATGTTGGGCTCTCTGCTCAGCAGGGAGCCTGCTTCTCCCTCCCCCTCTGCCTGCCCCTCCCACGCTTTTGTTCTCTCTTTCTCCCTTTCTTTCTCTGTCAAATAAATAAATAAAATCTTTAAAAGAAAAAAAGGGGGGGCGGGGTGGCTCAGTGGGTTAAGCCTCTGTCTTCAGCTCAGGTCATGATCCCAGGGTCCTGGGATTGAGCCCCCCATCAGGCTCTCTGCTCAGCAAGGGGCCTACGTTCCCCCACCCCCACCCTGCCTGCCTCTCTGCCTACTTGTGATCTCTCTGTCAAATAAATAAATAAAATCTTAAAAAAAAAAAAGAAGAAGAAATTACTATGTGTTACAAAATGTAATTTTATAAGCGAGAAGTCTTTTCCTACATACTAAACTTTCTCCCTTTTTTTGTAGCTTGGCTGCAGAATTGTTGGCCCTCAAGTAGTCATATTTTGTATGCACCACCAGCGATGTGTCCCAAGAGCTGAACATCCAGTTTATAATATGGTTATGTCTGATGTAACTGTATCTTGTACAAGCCTGGAAAAAGATAAAAGGGTAGGTACTGAGAGGAATATCATGATCAATATATTTATCTCCACACTTAATCTTTCACTGCATAGGAGACACTTTGAAAGACCTTGTACTCGGTGTTCATGACTTAAGGACTGTATACACCAATGTATATCTTTTCTATTTTAATGAAATAGAAATAGTGGAATCTGTTTTATTGAGAAGTACTTGAAAGAAAACTCTCTTTTTCCCCTGTGCAGTTGAGTTAGAGTTTGAGTCACATTTTTCCATAATAGATGGTTAATCTTGTTTAAAAAAATGTTGATGGAGTGCCTGGGTGGCTCAGTTGGTTAAGCTTCTCACTTTGGCTCAGGTCATAATCTCAGCGTCTTGGGGTCGTTGAGCCCTGAGCTCAGTAAGGAGTTTTCTTCTCCCTTTCCCCCAGCTTGTGCTCATACTCCCTCTCTTGCTCACTCGCTCTCTAATAGATAAAGTCTTTAAAAAAATTATTTTAAAAAACGTTGAGAGGTAGAATGGGCTGTGGGTTTAACATTTGCTACGAGGAAAGAAGTGCTTTGATAATGCTAAAAGAGAAAATACGTATTTTTATATATAATGTGTACAATTAATACTTTTAAATATATATATGCACAGTATATTATAGAAGCAACATAGGTTAATAAACTCATGGAGCTGAAAGAAACAACTATATGAAAGTAATTATTTTTAAATTTATGTATAATTCATATTTATCTTTATCCAAAAAGTAATTTGATTATTTAACTTTATAGTGGTGAGAAACATTTGTGCCTTCAAGCTAACAACAACAAAAGATATTTGAGTTTTTGTATAAAAAATGGAAGAGTTATTGTTTGCTTTGGTATTAATGTATTTTCTTTTGGGCTTACAGGAAGAAGTTCATAAATATGTACAAATGATGGGTGGACGTGTATATAGAGACCTTAATATATCAGTAACTCACCTTATTGCAGGAGAAGTTGGCAGCAAAAAATATTTAGTTGCTGCAAACCTGCAGAAACCTATTTTGCTTCCTTCTTGGATTAAAACACTTTGGGAAAAGTCACAAGAGAAGTAAGAAAGACATTTATGTGTTTTCTAGATTTGAAAAAATGATCCATTCAATCATTTTGGCATATTGTGGGTTATTAACGGGGGAGGTTTTATGTTGTCCTCTTGGGATTTGTTATTTAGGGGCAAAAAAATGGGGTTATTACTCTTCACTGAAAATAAGCATAATCTGCAAGGTCTCAACAAGTTATAAGTTGGTAGGTAGAATAGGCTTTTGATTTAATACTAGTTACAAGGTAAGAAATTGCTTTCAGCAGTAAATGCCTGTAAAATAGTTGAGAAGATCACTGTGGCAACTGTAGTTCTTAAGTTGCATTATCCTTCTACTACTGTACTAAGATGGAGAGTAAATTAGCCATTTTGACAGTTGTATTCTCTCACAAAGGTGTCTATGTAAAGTTGAATATAAACATATGTTAGCCATTAGGATGTGGTCATTCAGTAAATGTTTATCAAGTTCATTTTATGTACCTGGCCTGAGCTAGGCTTTAGACATACATACTAAGCAAAGCAGGATAGCATCCCTGCCTGCCCCTGTGGACCTTAGAAATGGGTGTTTTTTCCAGTCTTTTTTCAACACCATCCAGCACATTCTAAACCTGTCTCCATACTGGTACCTTTATTCTTAACACATCTGTCTTAAATGGAAAAAGAATGACATTTTTGTTAGTATTCTGCCAAAAATTATTGCTTATTATTTATATCGTATGATGGAAGGATAAAAAAGTCCATCTTTCTAGTAGGCAACCAAGGTCCTTTGAGTTTTTAAGTAAATTCACATGTAAAATTTTGGAAAATACACCACTTTGACCAGCATGAACTCAGAAGAGTTAGTGAAATAACATTTTCCCTTAAAACAGTTTTATTTAAGAAGCTCTATCTGAAATACTACTTTTTAGATGAGCAGATAGTGTAATTTTGAGTTTCAGTACCCCTTTTCTAAAAAATGAGGAAAGCATTAGTGATTTCTGTTGTTTGTCATTATTCTTCTGATAAATTTTAAACCATTTGGTATATTAATATGTTAATTTTTTCCTTGTTACTTATTTTTTCCAGAAAAATAGCTAGGTATACTGATGTAAACATGGAAGACTTCAAGTGTCCCATTTTTCTTGGTTGCATTATCTGTGTGACTGGCTTGTGTAGCTTAGACAGAAAGGCAGTTCAGCAACTCACAATTAAGCATGGAGGTCAATACATGGGACAACTGAAAATGAATGAATGCACACACCTCATTGTGCAAGAACCAAAAGGTAAAATTATGTTTCCCAAATGGAAAAAATGCAAAATTTTCTCTAGTATTTAACATTTTAAAATCTTTACAGAATAGCTTTTGCTTCTGATGTGTTAAAAATCTCATATTTTTTCCCCCTAAGATCTTAGAAAAATAGTTTGGTTCACAAATCTGTAGAAAAGTTACATGACTATCAGGTTTATCCAGGTCATTGAAAAAATATTTTTTTCAATTTCCAGTGGTTTTTATTGTTTGATTTTTTTTTCAAAGTTTGCTACATAGTTACCAAATAATTACAAAACAAGAAATTTGAATGAACAACAAAAAGGCTAATAGATGTAGCTAAATTACATTTCTTTCTAATGATAAATTTTATTTTATTTTATTTATTTATTTTTAACATTTTATTTATTTATTTGACAGAGAGAGAGATCACAAGTAGGCAGAGAGGCAGGCAGAGAGAGGGGGAAGCAGGTTCCCCGCCGAGCAGAGCGCCCGATGTGGGGCTCGATCCCAGGACCCTGAGACCATGACCCTAGCCGAAGGCAGAAGCCTAACCCTCTGAGCCACCCATTTAAATTAAAATGATAAATTTTAAAGGCTTGGCTTAGTTTTTAATTGAATGAATCTGATTTATTGGATGAACTAGAAGTTGTAACTTGAAGATATACCTTGCAGAACACGAGGCTGTTAAAAGAAGAAAAATATACTACCGATAAGAAGAATTCCTTAAAATTGTGTTTAATTTTGGTGTCCTGTAATGTTTATATCTGTTTTGGAAGATTTTTTTTTTTCTCTACAAATACCCTTAAAATATATACAAATTGATGAGAGAAGAATTTTGTTAATGTTTTTGTTATTTATTTATGTCTGTGTTTTATTAAGCTACTTAGATAGCAAAATAGAAAAAAAAAGTCTGCGAAAATTAATTGGTAATTGTCCTTAAATCAGAACTTTGTGTATGGCCAACTATGATATTATAATTGTGAGTAGAGTTGGTAACTGCTATTGAATTTCTGAACCTGAGGGCAGTTCATCTCTTTGCTCTCAAGAATGTCCAAAAAAATCCTTTTTGTGTTACTGTTTAGTACATATTGACCTCAGTTTCTCTATGGCACTGTTTCAAAATACATTGTGTTAAAAGTTGTTTTAAGGCAATAAAAAGATATATTTCTTACAATATGCCTGTCTGTTTGGACTTCAAGTCAAATCCTATTGACATTAGAGTAGACTATTCAAAGCTGGTATTTTTATATTGCGGACATTTACAATCTTCACAGTTGTTTTATTCAGTCTTACTGAAGCCACATAATTCTGTGAAGCCACAATAATTCTAATTATTCCCATGTTACAGATTAAGAAACTGGTTTAAAGAAATTAAGCAGTGGAGACTATACTCAAACCAAGTCTAGTATTTCAGTCACCCTATGTAAATTATGCAATTTTAAGAGACAAACCCCCTTGCATACAGTATATAGCATACTGTTTATATAAGAATAATTACTGGTAACTTTAATTTTGTTTTGGTGAGTTTTTTCCCATAACCTATTATACTTTAATATTTCTACAAAGATAGATTTTAATGGTTTACATTTCTCACTATTTCTTAATGAACGTGATAGGTCAAAAGTACGAATGTGCCAAGAGATGGAATGTACACTGTGTGACCACGCAGTGGTTTTTTGACAGTGTTGACAAAGGTTTTTGTCAGGATGAATCCATATACAAGACAGAGCCAAGACCAGAAACAAAGACTGTGCCTGGTACTTCAACTCCTACTGGCCAGATCAACACAGTTGATAGTAAGTTTCAGTGGGATTAAATTTAAGTTACTAGTTCGCTACTATTATAGACCATCCGTATCCATATAAAATTGAAAACCATTTCTATTTTGTACATGCCATGTTAGAATTTAGCATATGTTATACTTTTTCCTTTCCTGGACCCTACAGCGAACAACTTCAGATTGTATATGGAAGCAAGCCACTATTAAATGTATTAAGTATGTTTTTATTTGAAATAAGATATGAGCCTTAGTTTCATTTTCCCTTATGCTTGGCCACCAAGGTTTCACTAAAAACATTTGATGCTTACTTTGGAAATTATCCACAGTCCTTTGTGTATAAGAAAAATTAACCTATAGGAAAATAGGTAATCACTATTTTATCTCCATAAATTTCTACATCTTTGTTTGATATATAGGTCGTACTCTTTCAGATGTCAGCCATATTTCCAACATCAATGCAAGTTGTATAAATGAATCGATGTGTAATTCAGTTCTTAATAGCAAAGTGGAGCCTACACTTGAAAATCTAGAAAATCTGGATGTCAGTGCATTTCAAGCACCTGAAGATTTATTAGATGGTTGTCGGGTATGTCTTTATTATGTAATACCTCAGTGATAATGTACATCAGTACTTCTAGCCTGACTTTGAAGACCCCTCAGAGTTGGGCTTATTCCTTATCCATGTGAACTCTTCACTCTAGCCAAGCAGATGTAAGCACTGGGCCACATCTGTCCATAACTGTCATTTATTAAGTGTTACTAATATCCTAGGCTGTGCTAATCAATTTATATATATTGTTAATATGTTGTATGTAATCTCGTTTAACTCCCACAAATATAACTCTAAAATGGATATTACCCTGAAACTGAGGCTTGTTCAGTTCTTGTTCAGATTCACGCAGATATTAAGTAGACATCCATCTACTCCAAATCCTATGTTTCTAACCACTAGACCCACTACTTTGTTTTATGTCTCTTGGGCTACTTAATTTTTTAGTGTATAAATAAACTATCTTATAAGTGCCTTGATGGAAACATCATATGCTGTAGATCTCCTAGAGCTGAATTTTAATATATTTCTACTTGTAGAGTGAATAGGCTGTACATTAGTTGATAAAACATCAATTTATTGTCAGAACAGAAAGTGTCTTATATAATCTTTTATGCTAGACTCTGGTAATTATGGATGTGACTTTTAGTTATTGTTTTTTTTTAAGATTTATTTATTTTAGAGAGGACACCACAAGAGGAAAGGGCAGATCTCAAGCAGACTCTGCACTCAGTACCCTGAGATCATGACCTGAGCTGAAACCAAGGTTAGATGCCTAACCAACAGGGCCTCCTAGACGCCCCTAACTTTTAGTTATTCTTGCAGGAAGTTTATGATTCCTGATTTTTGTTACAGTATCTTCTAATAACAGAGGTTATTTAATTTGGGATGTAAATGGAGTTAGGAATAGATCTGTCATTCTTAAGAAATTTTTTTAAAGACATCTAAAATACAGATGAAAAAGCTTTATATTTATTAAATAGGTTTAAATATATACATAGTAATACTTAGAAATAAATTTTTTTTAAAGATTTTTTTTATTTATTTGACAGACAGAGATCACAAGTAGGCAGAGAGGCAGGCAGAGAGAGAGAGGAGGAAGCAGGCTCCCCACAGAGCAGAGAGCCCGATGTGGTGCTCGATCCCAGGACCCTGGGATCATGACCCAAGCCGAAGGCAGAGGCTTAACCCACTGAGCCACCCAGGCGCCCCTAGAAATAAATTAGCATATAATCCTCAAAGTACTGTCCTCAGCTCGACTTAAATTTTCTTGTGTAATCGACTGTGTAAAGGATATCTCAATTTATAGGTGAGAACACTGGTTTAAAGAGCCTAAGTAACTTATCATGGACATGTAGTTAATTATTGGCCTCTGAACCAAAATTTACACCCAAGTTTTCTGAATTCAGATAAACTCCCGTTTATTTCTTTTTTTTTTTAATTATTTTTATTAACATGTAATGTATTTGCCCCAGGGGTTACAGGTCATGAATCGTCAGACTTACCCATTTCACAGCACTCACCATATCACATACCCTCGCCAATGTCCATAACCCAACCACCCTCTCCATATCACCCTCCCCCCAGCAACCCTCAGTTTGTTTTGTGAGATTAAGAGTCTCTTATGGTTTGCCTCCCTCCTGATCCCATCCTGTTTCATTTTTTCCTTCCCTACCCCCCAAACTCCCCACCCTGCCTCTCAAATTCCTCATATCAGGGAGATCGTGTGATAGTTGTCTTTCTCTGATTGACTTATTTCGCTCAGCATAATACCCTCTAGTTCTATCCACGTCATTGCAAATGGCAAGATTTCATTTCTTTTGATGGCTGCATAGTATTCCATTGTGTGTATGTGTGTGTGTGTGTGTGTGTGTGTATGTATATATATATATATATATATATATATATATATATACCACCTCTTCTTTATCCATTCTTCTGTTGATGGACATCTTAGGTTCCTTCCATAGTTTGGCTATTGTGGACATTGCTGCTATAAACATTCAGGTGCACGTGCCCCTTCAGATCACTACATTTGTATCTTTGGGGTACATACCCAGTAGTGCAATTGCTGGGTCGTAGGGTAGCTCTATTTTCAACTTTTTGAGGAACCTCCATGCTGTTTTCCAGAGTGGCTGCACCAGCTTGCATTCCCACCAACAGTGTAGGAGGGTTCCCCTTTCTCTGCATCCTTGCCAACATCTGTCATTTCCTGACTTGTTGATTTTGGCCATTCTGACTGGTGTGAGGTGGTATCTCATTTCCAGTTTATTTCTGTAATTTAAATTTACAAGTAGTGGGGCGCCTGGGTGGCTCAGTGGATTAAACCGCTGCCTTCGGCTCAGGTCATGATCTCAGGGTCCTGGGATCGAGGCCCGCATCTGCCTCAGCATCCCTGCTGAGCAGAGAGCCTGCTTCCCCCTATCTCTCTGCCTGACTCTCTGCCTACTTGTGATCTCTCTGTCTCTGTCAAATAAATAAATAAAATCTTTAAAAAAAAAATTTACAAGTAGTAAGATCTTCAGCATTTAAGGAGCTACCTGCATTTTAGATATTGCTATGCACTAGTATCCAGAAGGTAACTGAATTCTAGCTTCCATTTTATTTAAACCCTCAAAGTACTTACCTGCTGTCTGCAGTGGATAATAATGCTATGGGATTGTGAAGAAATAATAAAAAATAAAAATTTCAGAATTGTTGGGGCACCTGGGTGGCTCACTTGGTTAAGTGTCTGCCTTCGGCTCCAGTCATGATCTCAAGGTTTTGGGATTGAGCCCCATGTCAGGCTCCCTGCTCAGCCTGGAGTCTGCTTCTCCCTGTCCGTCTGACCTTCTCCCCAGCTCCTGCTCCCATTCGCTCCCACTCTCTCTCAAATGAATTTTAAAAATCTTTTTTTTTTAAATGTTGGAATTGTTAAAAAAAGTTTCAGATTATACTCTATTAATGTGTTAAATGTACACAGAGCTGTGTATTTACACACAGTGCATTTGGATATATATTTTTAATGTGTTTCTGTTGAGAGAAGCAAACCATCTTAAATGCATTAATCTAAAGTAAGTATTTTCTTTCTTTGCAGATCTATCTTTGTGGTTTTAGTGGCAGAAAGCTTGATAAACTGAGAAGGCTTATTAACAGTGGAGGTGGAGTTCGTTTTAATCAGCTCAATGAAGATGTAACTCATGTTATCGTGGGAGATTATGATGATGAATTGAAGCAGTTTTGGGATAAATCAGCCCACAGGTTTTGTCAGTTTTTAATTCAAAGCAATTTCTACTGTAATGATTTTTCTTAAAATTGCCTATCCATGCAATTATGGAAACTGCATGGCAAGTGGGATGATAGTCTTTATGGTTTAAGCTAATAAATAATTATGTACTATTTTTGCAGGCCTCATGTAGTAGGAGCAAAATGGTTGCTAGAGTGTTTTAGTAAAGGTTACATGCTTCCTGAAGAGCCATATATCCATGCTAACTACCAGCCAGTAGAAATTCCAGTTTCAAATCAACCTGAAAGTAAAACAGCCCTTTTAAAAAAGAACAACAGCTTGTCTAAGAAAAACTTGGCTCCTGATGAAAAGCATGAACAAGCTGATGAAGATCTGCTGTCTCAGTATATAAATAATAACCCAACAGTAGGTAAGAAATAGTTGATGAGTATTTACAGTCATTAAGAAATGTTTTAATAGCTTAATACATACACATGTGATTTCTGCCAGTTTTTCTAGATTTTAAGTTAAAACCTTTTTCTTCCTTTAATGTTTTATGTTTGTTGCTCTTTCTAAGGCAAAGCCTGGAGGGTGCTGAACCCTCTGACCGCCTTGTCTCTCTTCAACTCACTGGCTCCTCTTTGATCTGTTTTATATGCCAGCATCAGTTTGTTAGTGTGAGTTTGTAACAGCATGAATTTTTCTTTTTAAATTTTTAAGATTTTACTTACTCTTTAGAGTACGCATAAGGGGGGTGGGGCAAAGGGAGAGGGAGAAGCAGGCTCCCTGCTGAGCATGGATCCCAATGCAGGGCTGGATCCCAGGAACCTGAGATCATGACCTGAGCTGAAGGCAGATGCTTAACAGACTGAGCCACCCAGGTGCCCTATGTAACAGCGTACACTTTTATTTTAACCTTGTAATTACCTCCTTACTTGGTTATTGTGATCTTTAATGCATACAGTGCTGCACTGTACCACAACCTCTATATAGTCTTCTCAATGTGAGAAGGAAACTTGCCAGTGAAGAGTTGTGAGCAGAATTTCTTCTTACTTAAGAAAAAAATTTTTGAAATATTTAATACAGTGAAAAGGATGTCAAGAATAATGTGATGAGTAACCATATACTACTACATAAGTATAAGAAAAATAGAATATTCCACTCTACCAAAGCCTCCTGTGAGTCTCTCCATTTTCCTTATAGTTTACATGTGTATATATATGTATCTATATGCAATATAGATACTCATTTTGTGTATATTTTAGCTTATATAGATGATATACAGTATGTACTCTTTTGCTGCTTCCCTCCAACCATGAGAAATATTTAACCAAGTAACTGATTGAATATACCACAGTTTATCTGTTTTCCCACCTTATAGACATTTTTATTGTGTCTTTTTTTTTGCCAGTACAAACAATGCCAAGTTTGGCCTGCTCTGTATAGATTAGTGATGCACAGGTGTTAAACTCCTCCACTGTAATGTTGACTCTGACAGTTTCTCCATGTAGTTCTGTCAAATTTAGTTTTTTAATATATTTTTATGTTTTATTACATAATGATTCTCATTTTCCTAATTTTGTTTTTCTTAAAATATGTTTTGTCTGATATTAATAGAACTATCCCTGCATCATGTGAGTCAGTATTTATCTAGTATGGCTGACTTTTTCTTTAAAACTGCAAATTTGGTCACTTTACACTTACTGTTACTTGCGATATATTTTTATTATTTTATACCATCTTATTTTATGCTGTTTGTCCCATTTTTCTGTGCCTCCATATTTAACATTTTTGCTTCCTTTCGGATAGCTTGAGCTTGCCCCCTCTCACCTCAATCTCCACCTCCCTATCCTCCCTCTCCTGATGTGGAAGTTACATCTATTTATATTTTTAATGATTACTTAGAACTAGAATGTGCATCATAACTTGAAATCTAAAGTTAATCAGAATTTTTTCTTCATCTTGAATAATACAAGAACTTTACACACTATCTTCAACAGCACTGCTAATCATACCCCCCTACATACACTCAATTTATGTGATTTGGGCCAGTATTTTCATTGTCTTTTTTAATCTGACACTTAGGTTTTATATGGGCCATACTTGTTTTGATTTACCAACATGTTTAGCAATTTCTTTGCTTCTCATTCTTTGTTGTATCTGAGAATTCTCTTCTGGAATCATTTTCTTTCCTCATATAAAATAATATCCTTTAGAAATTTCTTCAGTTTCTGTTAATGTCTTTATTTTTGCCATTGTTCTTAAAAAATAGTTATGCTAGGAATACAGCAATGTAATATCACCTCACACATGTCATAAAGGCTAAAATAAAAAAACACTAGAAATAACAGGTGTTGGCAAGGATATGGAGAAAAAGGAGTTCTTGTGCACTGTTGGCAGGAATGCAAACTGGTGCAGCCACTCTGGAAAACAGTATGAAGGTTCCTCAAAAAGTTAAAAGTGGAACTACCCTGTGATCCAGCAATCACACTACTAGGTATTTACTCAAAGAATACAGGAACACCAGTTTAAAGGGATACATGCAGCCCTATGTTTATAGCAGCATTATTTACAATAGTCAAGATATGGAAGCAGTCCAAGTATTTAATGACTGTTGAATGGATAAAGAAGATGTGGTGTGTGTGTATACACACACAGGAATATTATTCAGCCGTAAGAAAGAATGAAATCTTGCCATTTGCAATGGCGTGGTTGGAGGTAGAGAGTATAATGCAAGCAAAATAAATCAGAAAAAGACAAATACCAAATGATTTCACTCATATATGGAATTTAAAAAAGAAAATAGGCAAGGTGGAAAAAAATGAAAGATACAAAGCAAGAAACAGACTCTTAATTATAAAGAACAATCTAATGGCTCTCAGAGGGGACAGGGGTGCAGGGATGGGCTCAATAGGTGATGTGGATTAATGAGTCTAAAGACCTAACTAGAAATAAATTGCTATGGGCTATGTTAAAGAGGTTACTGCCTGTGTTCTCGTCTAGGATTTTTATGGTTTCAGGTCTCAGATTTGGGTCTTTCATCCCTTTTGTGTATGGTATAAGGAAGTGGTCCAGTTTTATTCTTTTGCATGTTGCTGTCCAGCGTTCCAAACATATTTTGTTAAAGAGACTGTCCTTTCCAATTGCGTATTCTCTCCTACTTTGTCGAATATTAATTAATTAATGACCATAATTAATGACCATGGTCATTAATTAGTGACCATATAGTTAAGGGTTTATTTCTGGGTTCTCTTTTCTGTTCCATTGATCTGTGTGTCTGTTTTTGTGCCAATACCATCCTGTTTTGGTTGTTAACAGCTTTGTAGAAATCTGGAATTGTGATGCCTCCAGGTTTGCTTTTCTTTCTTAAGACGCTTTGGCTACCAGCAGTCTTTTGTGGTTCCACACAAATTTTAGGATTGTTAGTTCTAGCTCTGTGAAAAATGCTATTGGTATTTTGATAGGGATTGCATTAACTGTGTAGATTGCTTTGGGTAGTGCAGACATTTTAACAATATTTGTTCTTCCAGTCTATGAGAGTGGAATGTCTTTCCATTTCTTTGTGTTGTTTTCAATTTCTGGAATCAGTGTTTTATAGTTTTCAGAGTACAGGTCTTTCACCTCTTTGGTTAGGTTTATTCCTAGGTATCTTATTATTTGTGGTGCGGTTGTAAATGGGATTTTTTCCTTAATTACTCCTGCTTCGTTATTGGTGTGGAGAAATGCAACAGATTTCTGTTTTTGATATTGTTTTTGTTTTGTTGTTGTTTGGGGGGATTTTTTATATTTTATTTTTCCTTTAACTAAGCTCCACACTCAGTGTGGGGCTTGAACTCATGACCTGGAGCTGAAGAGTCGCATGCTCTACTGACTGAACCAGCCATGCAGCCTGTACATTGATTTGGTATCCTGTGACTTTACTGAATTCGTTTATCAGTACCAGCAGTTTTTTTGTGGAGTCTTTCAGGCTTTCTGTATATAGTATATTATCTCCAAATAGTGAAAGTTTTAACTTTTTCCTTAGCCAATTTGGACGCCTTTTGTTTTTGTTGTCTGATTGCTGTGGCTAGGACTTCCTGTACTGTGTTGAATAAAAGTGGTGAGAGTGGACATCCTTGTCTTGTTCCTTGTTAGGGGGAAAGTTCTCAGTGTTTCCCCATTGGATGTTTGCTATGGGTGTTTCATTTTGGCCATTATTATGTTGAGGTATTTCCCTCTAACCCTACTTTGTTGAGAGTTTTTATCATGAATGAACATTGTGCTTTGTTAGATGCTTTTTCTGCATCTATTGAAATGATCATTTGGTTTTTATCCTTTCTTTTATTGATGTGATGCATCACATTGATTTGTGAATATTAAACCACCCTTGCATCCCAGGAATAAGTCCCACTTGATTGTGGTGAATGATTTTTTTTTTAATATATTGTTGAATTCAGTTTGCTAAGTGGGGTGGGTGGTGGTTGCAGAGGAAGAGGGAAAAGCCCAACATGGGCCTTAATCCCTGGACTCCAGGATCATGACCTGAGCCAAAGACATCCACGTAACCCACTGAGTTAGCCAGATGCTTCATTAACCTCCTCCTTTTTTTTTTAAGATTTTAGAGAGAAAGCTCACAAGCAGAAGAAACAGCAGGCAGAGGGTGAAGCAGGCTCCCCGCTGAGCAAAGATCCCGATGTAGGACTCGATCCCAGGACCCCAGGATCATAACCTGAGCCGAAGGCAGACGCTTAACTGTCTGAGCCATCCAGGTGTCCCACATAAAAACCATTCTTAACTTACAGGCTACAGGTCCAGTTTGGCCCTTAGGCTGTAGTTAGCCACTCCTGTACAAAGCACCACTAAAGTTTTCAAAAACTAAGTTTTTACCTTTTTTTTTTTTTTTAAATTTTAGTTAGTGAACATACAGTGCAATATTAGTTTCAGGAGTAGAATTCAGTGATTCATCACTTACAACACCCAGTGGTCATCACAAGCACCCTCTTTACTTTTTTTTTTTTTTTAAAGAAGTGCCCTCTTTAATACGCATCACCCATTCAGCCCATCTCCCATCCACCTCCCTCCCACCAACTCCCAGCTTGTCATCCAATCTTAAGAGTCTCTTATGGCTTGTTTCCCTTTCTCCTTTTTTTTCTTTTCCCTGTTCCCATATGTTCACTTGTTTTCTTTCTTAAATTTCACATACAAATGAGATCATATGGTATTTGTTTGTCTCTGACTGACTTATTTCACTTAGCATAATACACTCTAGCTCCATCCATGTCATTGCTAATGGCAAGATTTCATTTTTTTTGATGACTGAGTAATATTCCTGTGTGTGTGTGTGTGTGTGTGTGTGTGTGTGTGTGTACGTGTGTACACCACAGCTTCTTTATCCATTCATCTGTTGATGACATCTGGGCTCTTTCCATAGTTTGGCTATTGTGGGCATTGGTGCTATAAACATTGGGGTGCAGGTACCCTTTCGGATCAGTACATTTGTATCTTTGGGGTAAATGCCCAGTAGTGCAATTGCTGGGTTATGGGTAGATCTATTTTCAACTTTTTGAGGAACCTCCAAACTGTTTTCCAGAGTGGCTGCACCAGTTTGCATTCCTGACAGTGAAAGAAGGCTCCTTTTCTGTGCATCCTCACCAACACCTGTTGTTTCTTGTATTGTTAATTTTAGCCATTCTGACTAGTGTGAGTTGGTGTCTCATTGTGGTTTTGATTTGTATTTCTCTGATGATGAGTGATGTTGGCATCTTCTATGTCTGTTAGCCATTTGGATGTCTTCTTTGGAAAGGTATCTATTCATGTCTTCTGGCCACTTCATTGCTGGGTATTTGTTTTTTGGGTGTTGAGTTTGATAAGTTCTTTTTTTTTTTTTTTTAAGATTTTATTTACTTATTTGACAGAGAGAGATCACAAGTAGGCAGAGAAGCAGGCAGAGAGAGGGGGAAGCAGGCTACCTGCCGAGCAAAGAGCCCGATGTGGGGCTTGATCCCAGGATCCTGGGATCATGACCTGAGCCAAAGGCAGAGGCCTTAACCCACTGAGCCACCCAGGCGCCCCTGATAAGTTCTTTATAGATTTTGAATACTAACTCTTTATCTGATATGTCATTTGCATCTATCTTCTCCCATTCCATAGGCTTTTAGTTTTATTGATTGTTTTCTTTGCTTTGCAAAAGCTTTTTATCTTGATGAAGTCCCAGTAGTTCATTTTTGCTTTTGCTTCCCTTGCCTAAAGCAGCATGTCTAGTAAGTTACGAGGCCAAGGTTAGGATGTGGCCTGTGTTCTCCTCTAGGATTTTGGTGGTTTCCTATCTCAACATTTAGGTCTTTCATCATTTTGAATTTATTTTGGTGTATGGTGTAAGAAAGTGGTCCAGTTTCATTCTTCATGTTTCTGTCCAGTTTTCTTTTCCCAACACCATTTGTCGAAGAGACTTTTTTCCATTGGATATTATTTTCCTGCTTTGTCAATGTCAGTTGACCATAGAGTTGTGGGTCCATTTCTGGGTTCTCTGTTCTGTTCCATTGATCTATGTGTCTGTTTTTGTGCCAGTCCCATACTGTCTTGATGACTGCAGCTTTGTAATAAAGCTTAAAATCCAGAATCGTGATACCTCCAGTTTTTTCTTTTTCAAAATTTCTTTGGCTATTTGGGGTCTTTTGTGGTTCCATGCAAATACTAGGATTGTTTGTTCCAGCTCTGTGAAAAATCTGGTGGTATTTTGATAGGGATTGCATTAAATGCATAGATTACTTTGGGTAGTATGGACATTTTAACAATGTTTATTCTTCCAATCCATGAGTATGGAATGTTTTTCCATTGCTTTGTGTCCTCTTCAATTTCTTTCATAAGTGAGCTCTACTTTTCAGAGTATAGATCTTTTAACTCCATAGTTAGGTTTATTCCTAGGTATATTGTTTTTGGTGCAGTTGCAAATGGGATTGATTCCTTGATTTCTTTTCCTGCTGCTTCATTATTGGTGTATAGTAATGCAACAGATTTCTACACATTGGTTTTATATCCTGCAGCTTTGCTGAATTCATGTTTTAGTTCTAGCAATTTTTTGGTGGTCTTTCAGGTTTTCTGCATATTGTATCATGTTGTCTGCAAATAGTGAAAGTTTGACTTCTTCCTTGCTGTTTTGGAGCCTTTCATTTCTTTTGTTGTGTGATTGCTCAGCCTAGGACTTCCAGTAGTATGTTAAACAGTACAAAGTTTTTACCATTTAAACTTTTAGTCTTGATTTACTAGTGCTTATCCATATTAGGGATTATATATTTTGTTACTGACAGTTATGTTTTTTTCTTCTACTTATCTGTCAGCCAACTTGATTCTGAAATGTAATAGTTGAAACTATTTGCTTGAGTCCTTCATCAGTTGTCTTAAATCCATATTGTAGTAACTAAACAGCTATAATCTCAGTATGAAAATTTTAGGAGTTTTAAAAAAATAAGTAACCATTAAAAAAAACCATAATTCTCTTTATTATATTCGTACAGTTATTTCCATGTGAAGGGCTTGATCACTTAGGCCTGTTACTTCTGGTTTTTTCCTTAACAGTATTTTCTCAATTCTTTTGTGAACTACCAAACCAATTTTGGGACTGAGACAAGCCCAGAGAGTTATTGGAGTCCCCTAATTTTCAATTAATTGGAGTTTATAGTATACTAGGAATACCTACAACAGTGACATGATTGCTCTTGTCATTCCTAATGGAAGGTGGAAATAACTGTACTCTTGGTAGCCAAGAAGATGGGGTGGGTTTGTATCCTTTCCTTAGGGTGTACTTATGAGCCTTATTTTTTGTGAGTGTGGTCACTATTCTCAGGCTTCGTGTTACCTTAAAATATAAGATAAATCCTCTGCTAGAAAACATTTCTTTTTCTCTTTCAGTTGAAGCTGTGAAGTCTGAAGTTGAGCCCTTTAATGACTCTACTCATATTTCTCTACCAGAAGAAAACCAGTCTTCTGTCACTTGTTGCCTCCCTGACACTTCTACAATTGCCGAAGAAGGTTTATTTAGCCGAAAGAGTTTCCTTGTTTTGGGATTTAGTAATGAAAATGAATCTAATATTGCAAATATCATAAGAGAAAATGCTGGAAAAATTGTGTCCCTTCAGAGCAGAATTGTTGCTGATTACGCTGTGGTTCCTCTGCTGGGGTGTGAAGTAGAAGCAACTGTGGGAGAAGTTGTCACAAATACGTGGCTGGTAAGAAGACCTTGTAGCAGTTGAAATGTAGTGTTGAAGGATATCAGATGCTGAGAGTGTTAATGATTATTTCCTAGACAATTCAGTTTAGGTGAATTGGTGTTTGAGCAAGGTTTAGATTTTGCTGCCTTTACCAAAGGGAATTGTAAGATAGGAAAATGCACAAGCTTCTTGGCCCCAAGCCTGGCAGAGTAGAGCTTATTATTTCCCTGGGGCCACAGCAGCAACATTCCTTCTTAAGAAGTTACCCTAGGTCATCTCTTACTATTTCAGTCCTCCCTGTTTTCTCACAACCAAAGCATGTGTGCACTTTTGGATTGTTCTTTTTTATTTTGTTTATTTTATTTTTGTTCTTTTTATTTCTTATTATATCTTTTTTATTGACTGAACAGTGGTAATTTTATCTTTTTTTTTTTTTACTTTCCAAGAGTTAAGAGGAAAATTTATAAACTAGTACTTGGGAAGAAATTAAATTTACAGCAGTATTTGATAAGTTAAATGATAAACCTGCCTGATCTTAATATCCTGTATAATGAATTGTTTTTTTAATATAATGTGAAATGTATGAGCATACACAAGGTTATATTAAATTGTTTTTCATGTAAACTCCAATTACTGCTAGTGTAAAAACCAGTGTTAACCACTGGCTGCTTATTTCAGCTTGGCATTCTTGTGTTTCTTGTTTCTAAAAGGTTACTTGTGTAGACTATCAGACTTTAATTGATCCAAAGTCAAATCCTCTCTTCATGCCAGTCCCAGTGATGGCAGGAATGACTCCTTTAGAGGATTGTGTTATTTCATTCAGCCAATGTGCAGGAGCAGAAAAAGATTCGTTAACTTTCTTAGCAAATCGCCTTGGAGCAAGGTATGTAGTATTTTTTGTGCACCTGCTATCATGGTGTATCTTCTATCTGTTTTGATTTATTGGTGGACATTCAAATTGGCATTGGGCCAGGTGTCTTTATAATATTTGTGGGTAGGGTATAGTGTACCTATGTGATGGCTCAGTACTACTAGATGGATACCTGGCAGAGGTTCAGACCATGGGCATTAGTGCTCACCTACCAGCAGAGGGAATGTGTAAAACTCGTACAAGGGCCATTACTGAATATGGCATATCCAAGCTTTATTCCCTTCCATGGGTCCATTTGGGCAATTTATTTTTTTTCAGTAATGAATACTTGGGAAGGAAAAAAAAATGGACTTGAAAGTTACTTCCAAAATCCAAATTAATCCAACCCCTAAGTGAACCTTAGGTGGTAACTGTTTTAAAATGAAGTAGAAAACTGTTCTAACAGTAAATGTAAAGAACACAACTTTTATATTAAAAAATAAAGTTCTTTTAGATTAGATCTTGAAGCAACACTTAAAATGACTTTAAAGAAACACACCCAAAACAAATTGATTCAGAACATCCGAAAAAAAAAAAAAAAAAAAAGAAAAGAATAAGACGGGCAAAAGTATGTCAAAGAAATGCAAACAAAAGGAAAGGAAGGGTTGCAGTTTTAATGTCAGACAAGTTTGGATTCAAATGCAAAGGCATTAAATAAGAAAAAGAAGAGCACTATAAATAGCTATTCACACTGAAATTAGAAAAAATATATATATATATCAAAAAGAACATGACTTATTCATAAGACAAAAACAATAGGAGATATAAGATGGAATCAGCAGAAATACATTACTTGTAAGAGATTTTAATTCCCATCTTTTACTTCATGAGAGGTCCTGTAGAAAACAGGGAAGGATCTAGATTTCAAAAGCGTAGTCATCTACCCTGAAACACCAAACATACCTTTTCATGTGCCTGTAGAACACTTATAAACATTGCCTATAATGAAATTGGCCATAAAGAAAACCTCAGTAAATTCCCTAAAATAGGAAGAGTGCAGACCATACTCTCTAATCATGACGTAAAGACTAGAAATGAATAGTATAAATAGAAAATGAAAAGACCTTATAAACTGGACATTTTAGAAGTATTTCATAACTCTTGGTTCCCAGGGGAATTCAAACCCATTTATAAGTCTAGAAGTCATTTATCAACACAATGGTAATAAGCAATCCCAGTGCCCAGATTGTGATCCTAAAATACCATTTCCTGCTAAAAGAAACTAAAATGTAAAGAAATGATTAATTGCAGGTGTGCATGGGTGGTTCAGCCTGTTAGGCTTCTGCCTTCAGCTCAGGTCATGATCCCAGTGTTGTGGGATTGAGCCCCACAGCGGGTTTCCTGCTCAGTGGAGAGCCTGCTTCTCCCTCTACCCATCCCCCATACTTGTGCTCATGCTCATGCCCACTTGCTCGCTACCTCTCTCTCTCTCTCTCTCTGCACTCTCTCTCTCAAAGTCTTTAAATCTCTCTCTCCCTCTCTGCACTCTCTCAAATTCTTTATATATATATATATATACACACACACACATAATATGTTCATATAAGTACATGTACATACATACATATTGTACATGTATACATATATACATATATAAACATACACACACACACACGTGTGTGTGTGTGTGTGTGTGTGTGTGTGTGTACACATATATATATATTTATTTATTTTCCAGATCTGGGGCAAAAAGGTGCCAGTGAGTCTGGAACATTTTGTCAGACCAGATAGCAAGGACTACTAAGAAAGTTACATCAAAGGACCTCTGCTCGCCAAAGACAGGACAATTTAAGTACCATTAGAGAGAATAATGGCAGTGGATCCAAGCAAATCAAATAATGTTTAAATCATAATTTTATAGTAACACCAGACAAAGCTAATTGGTCATATTTGAAAGATGCTGAGAAACCAGCCTGTTATTTTGAAAGCTGTTAGAGAAAGAAAGGATCAAGTATTTATCCTGCCTTTCCTATGTAATCTGTATCAGAGTACCATAATAATGGATAAGACAAAGTTTCCCTTTAAGAGGTGTTCCAACAAATAAATGAAGAAGGGTGGGGTTATAATTCCTAATGAATGAAAACATTTTAGGCCCTGAAAATCAATAATCATGTAATAAAGAGCAAAACAGACATCATATGCCTCCTGATGAAGAACACACGGCCACCTTAAAGTAGCCTTACGAAAATGATAAAACCTCAATCTGATGAAGCCTCTGGATTCAACTACTGATTTATAGGAAGTAGGAGAATAGCATGTTAAACTATAGCACAGAAATGCAATTAGCAAAATTCAGGCTCTGAGATAACTTTATGTTATAAATAATACAGTGTCTTCAACAAATATGTATTAAGGGGATAGGGAAAGAGGATGGATCCTATAACTAAAAAAACAAAACAAAATGGTAGCGTTTAAGAATGCACTATGTGATAAAACTAAAGAAAGGTAAGGAAGTGATTGCCATAAATATCCAAATAGATCATAATCACCAAGTTTTGTATTTCCTTTTTTGCTATGTTCTGTATTTGAATTAGGCTAAACAATGAAAAGCTTTTTTTTAAAAAAACTGAAGTTGCAGAAGATCTAGAAAGTAACAACAGCAAAAGCCATGACACCAGGTTCCATGGGGTAAACTAAAGCAGTGCCTGGAGAAAAATTCCAGAAAGTGACTATGTAGCAAATTAATATACAGAAATCATTGACCTTCATACCAACAACCAGTTAGGAAAGTTAATGAAAACTAAGTTTACAATGAGAGATAAAATACCTACCAACAGGTTTAACATGAAACTTGCAAGAGCTACAGAAGCTTATTAAATGCTATTAAGGAAACAGTAGAAAAGATATCCATGTTCTCGGGAAAGAAGATTGTAAAGAAGTTTCTATTGTCTCCTACATTACAATATAAATTTAACATCCCAGTTAAAATGCTGCCCAAATTTTTTAGGGATAGCATTAAGCAAACTAAATTCTTGAATTCACAGTCATAAAAATTTTGAAATAGAATAGTTATTTAAATATATTTTCTAAAACCTCACTAAATAATAGTGTGGATTTAATAAGTTGTAGAAAGTTTAGTGAGTGAATGGAAAGTCTAGAAATAGACCCAAATACAAACAGGAATTTAGGGTATGATAAAAGTGATATTTTGGGGGTGCTCTGGTGGTGGTTCAATCAGTTAAACATCTGCCTTCGGCTCAGGTTATGATCTTAGGGTCCTGGAATTGAGCCCCACATCAGGCTGCCTGCTCAGTGGGGAGTTGGACTTTCCCTCTCCCTCTCTCCCTCCCCCTGCTTGTGCTCTCTCTCAAATAAATAAAATCTTTATTAAACAAAAAAGTGATACTCCAAGTCATTGAAGAAGAGAGATGGCTTATTTAGTAAATAGGATTCAATAAAGTTAGAGCCACATCTCATACCAAAATAAGTACCAAATGGATTAGTGAGTTAAATGTGAAAAATGAAACCATGCAAATGCCAGGAAAAATATGGGAGATTTAAAGAATCTTAAAAGTGGGGACTAGAGCATAAAACCTAGCAGTTGTTAAAAAAAAATTCTGTTTAAATGTTAAGTGGTGGACTTCTCTTTCTGCCCCTATGTTCTCTATGTTTAATATCTGTCATCTTGAGCAAGTCACTTAATTGTATCTTCTTTTTCTTTTTCTTTGCATTTTTAAAAATTAACATATAATGTATTATTAGTTCCAGGGGTACAGGTCTGTGAATTGTCTTGCTTACATAGTTCACAGCACTCACCATAGCACATACCCTCCCCAATGTCCATTACCCAGCCACCCTCTCACTTAATTGTATCTTTTCCCAGGTTGTATCTTTACAAATATTTTGTAAAAGGAATGCCTGGATGGCTCAGTGGGTTAAGCATCTGCCTTCAGCTCAGGTCATAATCCCATGGTCGTGGGATCGAGTCCCACATTGGGCTCCCTGCTCAGTAGGGAGCCTGCTTCTCCCTCTGCCTGCTCTGCCTGCCACCCACCCTTGTACTCACACACATTCTCTCTCTCTCTCTCTCTGGCAAATAAAATCTTTCCCAAAAAAACCCCAATATTTTGTAACATACTAGTACTTCACAAATATTCATAAGAGATTATATCTGAAAATGCTTTGCAAAGACATAATGGACTGGAAAGATACAGTGTGTTATTCATACCCTTTCTGTGCTCCTTAGCTATTCCATGCCTCCTTTTGGGAAGAAAGACCAAGATGGGTAGGTGATGACTAATTAAGGAGGTAATTTTCCTGGTTAGTTCTTGAAAGTCCGGTTTAATTTTCTTAATGTTTTTCTAAAAACTTTTACTGTAGCAATACATTTTTACCTTAGAGTAGGCATGTAAGAGGGTTTGAAAATATATCAACTTTTTATCAGTGAGTATTATACATAGAAGTCTAACAACAGTTGTATTAGAAACTTCCTTCTTAGCTTGCTCACTAGTTGTGTTTATGACCATTTGTTTTTATTTAAATATAATTTTCAGCGTTCAAGAATTCTTTGTTCGCAAATCCAATGCAAAGAAAGGCATGTTTGCCAGTACACATCTTGTATTGAAAGAACCAGGTGGTTCTAAATATGAAGCTGCCAAGAAGTGGAATTTACCAGCAGTCACCATATCTTGGCTGTTGGAGACTGCTAGAATGGGAAAGAGAGCAGATGAAAGCCATTTTCTGATTGAAAAGTCTGCTAAAGAAGGTTAATACTTTTATTTTGTTCTTTTATATGTATTTTTACAATTAGATGGTCTCTGGAATATGAATGTGGTGACTCTTGTTTTTAGAAAAGGTCATTGATTTCTAGTTTTCACATTGAGTGTTGTGCACTGCTGTTGAGCATTCCTTATTGGGTGGCAAAATAAATGTGTTCGTAGCACAGATATTTAATTTTTATCTGCTCTCTACTACAGGCAGTGTCTGAAAGCTGGAAGATACAAAACAATCTAGAAGCATTCTGGGGTCTCAGTGTTTGAAGTCCAAATTTATGGGCTAGGATCCCATTTATTGTTTCTTCTGTGGCTCACATTGACACCCATGTCATTCATGTGCTCTCTCTTCCTCTCATCTTTGGACTTCTGTGTCTTTTCTCTGGCCCACCTCATGCTTGCCTCTTTGTCCTTATCTTTCAGTTCTCCAAGCTTGGATGTCATTTTCCGTGGGAAGCCTTCCTTGACTCCCTAGTACGGCCTTTGTCTTGCCAAATCTCCCTGCATTATCCCCTTTAAACCTTTGATCTCAGTGTTCTAATATCTAGTTTGCTTTCATGTCTCCCTGCTCTTCTTTGCCTCTGAAAGGGCAAAGAATACGTGTGTCTTGTGCATTATGTATTTCCATTGTCTAGCATTGGACCTGGCATGGCATAGCCATCTAATAAGTGTTTTTGTTAAATATTGAAAAAAGACTGGTGGGAGGACACAGTATAAGATGATGGCATCCCTGGGCGAACTTCAATAGCTTAGGATCAGCTCTCAGAGCCATTATTGCTTACCCAAACGGACTGGAAATTTTAGAACTGAGGCAAAGTGATATTTAAGTCATTAAAATTTCACTAAGAACTTTATAAAATCTTCACTGTAGTTGTTAACTCAGAGTACATGTAATTGGAATTTGTTTTTGGTTTTTTCCCTTAACTCTGTCATTCACCAAGATGACACTTATATAATATTTGGCAAATCATGAGGTTTATTAAAAAATATTTTAAGTTAACAATAAAATGAAACAGGAAATCTAATTTCATTAATTGTTTCAGTTGATGTTCTATGTTTAACTCAACATATATTTTAATGTATCATTTGGTTTGTTTCTTGAAAAGTAGGTATATAACTTTGTGATTTAAAATGTACTTGAGAATTTACATGAAAACTAACAATGAGATATAAAAATAGCACTTCGTGTATTCATCTTCAGAGATAAAAGATGACTTTAGTGGCTCACATTTGTTTCTTCTCGTTTTAAATCTCTAGAACAAAGTGCGGAAACTGAAACAACAAACGGGGTGAATCTAAACCCAGGTACTCCAGAGCATCCTGTTGCACACCTGGAAACTCACAGGAAAACAGCCGTCACGCCTTTAGATATGAACCGCTTTCAGAGTAAAGCTTTCCATGCTGTGATCTCACAACACACCAGACAGATTTCGGCCTCCCCACCACCAGTGGGACAACCACTTCAGAAAGAGCCCTCCTTACATCTGGATACACCATCAAAATTTCTGTCCAAGGACAAACTCTTCAAGCCTTCCTTTGATGTGAAGGTAGGGATTACAGAATATGGTCCTAGAGTTAACAATTAACAATTCGTAGTATATTGAAGTTAATAATTAGTTATAATATAACTTATAACTTATAATAATAAGTTAATTGAAGCTCCAAATTCTGCATCACCTCTAGTTTGTGGTAGTAAGTTCCCCAGAGATACTGGCAGATCATATTATCGAGTCCCTCCATATACTTGGGGTTGAGATAACAGCTGGAGGTAAAATGGTGTGAAATCGGGACTGGGTTCAAGTCCTACGTCTGTCATGAGCAGTATGACTCTAGACAGATCATTTAACATATCCAAGCATAGGCTTTTTCTTTTGTATAAAGAGGATATCACTTGTTCTGAAAACTCACAGATTTATCTGAAGGATCAAATGAAATGGTGTGATGAAATAATTTTATTAACTATGATATAAACCCATTGCTACTTGTGTTTTGATTCTAGCAATACACTTAGCGCTTGTTCTCCAAGAATGTGTCTCTTATCACCTTATCTTGAGGTCATTTCCCTTGAATTTGATCTCCTGAGCACTGGAGGATGGCTCCCTTTCTGAGAAATTCATTCCCAGATCAAGACATTGTTTGACAATAAATGGTTTCCTCTTATTCCCCCCAAATGATTTTCTTTACTATTCCTTTAGTAGCTGTTGGCCTTTCGAATGGCTATTCAAATCATTGTTTATGATTCTTTTTATCCATGAGTCTTTGCACAGTTACTATACTAGTCATCTATTGGAGTTTTGCTGATAGGGTATTAAGAAGGAAAGTTCTGGGGCTCCTGGGTGGCTCACTCGGTTAAGTGTCTGACTCTTGATCTCTGCTCAGGTCTTGTTCTCAGGGTCTGGAGTTCAAGCCCAGTATTGGGCTCCATGCTGGGCATGGAGCCTGCTTAAAAAAAAAAAAAACCAACATTCTAATAATTTTTACTGGTGTGTTAAGAAGTAGGTTTATAGAATTTATAGATTGTTCATCTTCAGAAAATAAATATAAATTGGTACTTTAGATAGTTTCACTAAGCAAAACCTGTACTCGAAAAAGTAACATTTTGTGCTATGATTAATATTGCTCATTATGCCTTAAGAAATAGAGAAAAATCACTGGTTTGAGACCTGAGATCTAGAATCAGGCTTCTCCTTTGCTTCTTGCGTCAACCTCTTTGGGCTCCATCATCTCCATCTATAAAATCATGGGGTATATCTAGATGATCTCTAAGTTCTCTTAGCTCACAAACTTTTTTTTTTTTTTAAGATTTTATTTATTTATTTGACAGACAGATCACAAATAGGCAGAGAGGCAGGCAGAGAGAGAGGGGGAAGCAGGCTCCCTGCTGAGCGGAGAGTCTGGTGTGGGCTCGATCCCAGGACCCTGGGATCATGACCTGAGCCGAAGGCAGAGGCTTTAACCCACTGAGCCACCCAGGCGCCCCCACAAACTTTTTGAATAGTAGATGAAATGACACTAGTAGGCAAGAAAATAAGAATATTCCCTGTCATTGACACTGTTCTTCTTTAGATACCTTGCAGAAAGCTGATGGTTCTAAATAGTCTCAGTGAAGGCACAAAACACATGTAAAAGTTTTATTATTTAGAGTCATAGTTCACTTAGGAGTGTTTATTTATTTCTTTCTTTCTTCTGGCGTGGTGGTTTGAGGGGCTTTTTTCTTTTTGGTAATACATAAAATGGTACTTCATCTTACGATCAGTGCTTCTTCAAATTGATGTAATATGGTATATTGAACTTTTTACTCTGAAAACAGAAGGGCCTATGAAATAATCACAAAACTGAACACATTAGGCCTCATATTTTAAAAATCTCCTATTTAATTTTTAATTGGCATCAGAGAAGTACAGCAGATGTGCTGCTAAATGAAATGTTAAAGTTAACAGCTGGAAGGCTACTGTACATGTTCAGAAGGATCATTGCCAGGTGCCTTAGAGCCTTCCTCATGCCTCTCCTTCATCACTGTTTCCTCCTTCCTCCCAGAGGTAACACTCCTGACTTCTAACACTAACTTTGTTATGCTTGTTTTTTTGACTTTTAAATGTGGAATATAATATATATTCTTTTTTCGTTCAGCCTTTGTTTGAAAGCTGTGTCCATGTTCCTTTAACTTTAGTTCATTGATTCCATTGCTGCAGAATATTCCATTAAATGAGTATACCATAATTCACATTTAGATGGCTACTAGATTTTTGCTCTTACAAATCATGTAGACATTCTTGTGCATGTCTCTTAGAATTTGTGTGCATGCATTTCTTTTTGGTATATACCTAAAAGTGAACTTGCTGGGTCATATTTCAACTTTAGTAGAGACTGACAAATTGTCAAAGTGGTTGTACCAGTTAATAGTCCTACTAGTAATGTGTTGAGCACCCAGTGTTCCCCATCCTTGCCGATAAGGAATTATAAGGTTTGAGGTTGTTATTGTTAATATTGTTTTTACTTTTCACTTGGAAATAATTTCTTTAAAAAACTGCAAAATAAAAATACTAGGAGGAATACTCATATACCCTTTGTTCAGAAATAGAGTTTTCATTACTTTCCAGATGGAAACATTTTGTTTTGTTTTTATTATTTTATTACATTGTGATCAGAGTGTTGTTTGTAGTATTTCTACGTCATAGAACTTATTGATGTTTGTGCTCTGATATATGTCAATTTTTGAGAACATTGCTTGATTTTTTGAGAACATTTTATGAGCAGATATATTCTCCAACATGGATAGTCTTTGCTGTACACAGGCGTACACACAAGATCGGACTTCCTGATAATGTTGTTTAGATCTTTTATATCCTTTCCTATTTTTTGTTCACTTAACTCACTCATCCTAAGTGGTGTTTTTAAGTTTCATAATATGGTGTGTTTCTCTTTCTTGCATCTTGTGTGGTTTTGTTTTTAGATAGATGATTGGTATGTTAACTAGTACATAGATATTACAACTATTAATGTAACTTGGAATGTGTTCTTTTTCTCATGTAATACTTTCCGGCTTGAAGTCTACTTTGGTATCAGGATTTCAATCCATACCATTTTATGATTTTCATTTGCATTATAATCCTGTGTATTCCTTCATTTTAGCCTTTGGAGATTGCTGCATTTTAAAGGTAGAATTGAGCATAGAATTGAGTTTTGCTTTATGAGCCTTTTAAAAAAATCTTTTCCTTTTGGGGTGCCTGGGTGACTCAGTGGGTTAAAGGCTCTGCCTTCGGCTCAGGTCACGATCCCAGGTTCCTACATCCCACATTGGGCTCTCTGCTCAGCAGGGATCCTTCTTCCCCCTCTCTCTCTCTGCCTGCCTCTCTGCCTACTTGTCATCTCTTGTCTGTCAAATAAATAAATAAAATCTTAAAAAAAAAATCTTTTCCTTTCAACCAGGTGACTTAAGCCTATTCACATTTAATATGATTTCTATTTGGTCTCAATTCTGTCATATGTTATAATTAGTTTACATTATGTATGTATGTTACATGTTTCTTCAGGTATCATGTCCTCTGTTTTTGTTTTTGTTTTCCTTTTATTTAGGAAAGGGTTTGTTAGTTTTATTCTTAAGGTGCCCTTAAACCCCTAGCTTAACCTTATGTCAGTTGTAAATTATATGTTTTGACCCCTACTACTGTTGCAGTCAGTGGTCTTATTCTGGTTCTCCATTTTCTCTCTTCCACTGTTTTTAATTACATTTATCAACTTTGTCAGAGGATAAAATGTTTATATATATATTTTTTAACCCATGGACCACACCCTTGTTTAGTCTTAACTCTACAATCAAATATGTGAAAATGCTTACTGTCATTCCTTTGTGAAGTTTCCCTGTCATCTGTTGGTAGGAGGAAGTGCATCCTCTAGAATATTTGGGAAGGACATATGTACAATATTTCCTGAGTTCTGCACATTCAAAACCTTTACCAGGGCCTTGATTATTCAACAGATTGTTTGGATGTACTGTTCTTTGGTTTGCATTTTTTTTCTTGAGTTTCCTGAAAATACTACTCTACTGCTTTCTTTCTTTGTATATGTTTTTGAAATTTCTGATGCCAGTCTAACTATGTTGTTTTTGTAAGTTATTTTATCTTTTTTGCCAGAAAGCCATGTGGTATTTTCTTTTATCTTTAAAATCTAATGATTTTACAAGGGTATGTCTAGATAATGATTGTTCTCTATCAGATTTCCCTAGTACATGGCAGGTGTTTAAATGTTTGGAATTTGAATCCTCCAAATTTTTGATCTGAGAGATTAGATGGATGGAGCTGCTGATCAGCTGAGTTGAATGGAACAGGTTGGGGTCAGGGCCTCAGACCAAGAGTTTGTATTATCGACACATAAAATTGGAGATGCCTGTTAGACGTCCAAGTACTGTTGTCAGATAGGCAGTTACATGCATAGCTTGAAGTTTGGATAATGATCTGGGCTAGAGAAAGAAATTTGGGGATTTGAGTTTGTAGGTAGTTATTCAAGCATTGTATGAAGTTGCAGTAACTGAAGCAGTATGTCATCACATGAGTACTCATATTGATACACAAGATTACACCCCACAGATAGGAAAATGTATTATATGATAAAGGTGGCATTCAAATCAGGCAGCTGAGTAACCATCTGAGAAAACAGTTGGGATGAAAACTCACCCCTTACACCAGAATAAATTCCAGAGGATTAGATATTTAAATATAAGAAATGAAGGCATAAAGATTACAGGAACAGGCCATGAAAGAGTAAGTTTGTTTTTCAGTAATGCGAGCATTAGGAGGACCTTTCTAACTATAACGTATACCTCAAAAGAAATGAGTCATATGAATCTGACAGCATTAAAAAATTCTCCACATTCAACTGCAGATTTTATAAATGTGCAATAAAAGTATTTAAAAAATCTCCGTGGCAAAAATTTGACAACAAATTGAGAACAAACGTGCATATATCTCAATGTATATGTATGTATAAAACTCTTAGAAATATATTCAGGCAAGTGAATAAAAAAAGAAAAAGCAGGGCCCCTGACTCTTGATATCATCTCAGGTAACTATCTCAGGAACATGGCATCGAGCCCTGTGTATGGCTCAAGCTCTGCTTGAGATTCTCTCTCTCCCTCTGCCCCTCCCCCTGCAGTCTCACTCCCTCTAAATAAATAAATAAAATCTTTTTTTTTTTTTTTTTAAGACAAAGTAATGGGGAAAATGGGCAAAGTTAGGAAGAGATAGCTGTCATAAAAAATTAAATGGAAATATTATACATGCATGAAGATGTTTAATCTCATTTAGTATAAAAAGGTGGAAAATTAGAGCATACAGTTAAATTTTTTTAACCTATCAGATGGGCCAAAAAGAAAAATCTGATTACCCACTGGTGCTGTCAAACATGTTGGGAACCATTCTAATGCTTTGCTCATGAGAATGTCAGCATTGTTACATAAATTTTACTTAAACGCTTCCTTTTGCAAAATGATGTGTGTACTAGGTTGTTCGTTGCATCATCGTACTGGCAAAAGATTGTTAATCTAAATATTCATCAGTTGAATAGTGGTAAATCCAGTCAGCTGTGTGCATGGGATACTATACAGATGGAAAAAAGAATGAGCAGCGCGGCCTGAATAACAGTGGCCCCTTCTCATGAGGGAACTGTGGGTGACATGGGAACAGGGATATATTTTGTGCTTTTGAGGATTTTTCACAATTCTCAGCTCAGTCGATTTATTAACCTTACGGTTCAGATCTTGCTTATATCCATCCTTGCTTGTTTCCTTCCGTGTTTATTGTTTGTTCATTTTGCTTTTTGGTGTCCTTAGTTTTATCTGCACCTCTGAGATTCAGCCAAATGTGATGAGCGCAGCTGAAAATGTGAGCATGTTATGAGTCTCTTCGAACCCATTTGCTGGACAGTATGAAATTTTTTTTCTTTATTATGTTCAGATGCAGTTAATACTTCATTCTTTTTGTTTGAAAGAAAACTAGAGGAGGCTAAAGCTATAATCCAATTAATTTTGAGGTTTATCTCTCTTCTCTCTTTACCTCTCCCTTCCTCTTTCCTTGTACTATTTACCTTCCTTTTTCCTTCTGTCCCATCTTCTTCCCTCCTGTCCTTTTCTCCTCTTCCTCCTACATTTCTTTCTCCCCCTTTCTCTCTCCCCTGACATACATATAGGATGCACTTGCAGCCTTGGAAACTCCAGGAGGTCCTAGCCAGCAGAAAAGGAAACTGAGTACACCACTTTCAGAAGTCATTGTCAGAAACTTGAAACTTGCTTTGGCAAATAGCTCTCGAAATGCTGTTGCTTTGTCTGCCAGCCCTCAGCTGAAGGATGCCCAATCAAAGAAGGTAGAATTAGATCTCTTATTAAAAGCAAATTATAGATAAAATATTTTAAACAATAATAGTTGACCTATGTCTTTTCTTGTCCATGGACAGGAAGAAGCCCCCAAACCACTTCACAAGGTAGTGGTATGTGTGAGTAAGAAACTTAGTAAGAAACAGGGTGAGCTGAATGGTATTGCAGCCTCTCTAGGAGCAGATTACAGGTAGGTGACACATCTTTCTGTTTTGGTACTGATATTATCTAAACATATAGGAAAACCTAAACCTATTGTGTGCATCCACAAAGGAACATTTACTTTGCCTTTTAACATGCCGTATTGTCTGCAGATCTCCAGTTGATTTGTTATTTACTTCAGCCTTGAAAAATACCCTTTCCCGTTATCAATTCACATTGATACATGTATTTTTTAGGGTATGTGCAACCCATATATGAGAACCTATTTTATGCCACTCACTCACTATTCTAGAAACTTGGGTTCCATGAATTATGAGTACAATCTAGAAGAATCCTTGCCTAATATATTTAATAAAAGATTCATAGGACATTGACTTGTAGGAGGTGTGAGATTAAGCATGTTTGTACCTTAGTGTGTTTCAGGGTAGAGCTCTTCTGTGAGCAGTACTGCAGCCATCCAAGCATTCAGTGGTCTTTTTGTAGGCTGGTTTAATTTCTATTTATTTTCACTACTTTTGGAGACAGAGATTATTATATCTGCCCTCCACCTGACAGCCAAGCTAGAGACAGACCTCCAGCATAGATGGCATGTGTGCCAGGGATTGAGAGAGCCTTACCCGTGCCAGCCAATCCTGAGTCCCTTGTATTCCACTGTCTGCAGTGCTAGCTTTCTTGATCACTTCTATTCAGCCATTTATAGATAACATAATGATTGGTTCTACAAGTAATAGTTTGAGAAATACATTTGGCTCTATCTTCCCCTTTAGTTAAGTGTTAATTTTGGTTAGCTTGCTATTTGACAAATTAGATCAGGAGAATAAAAATAAAATGTATCTGAGATAGTTAAAAGCATCTTAATGTGTTTAGTATATCTGTTGTAGAAAAGAAAAACTTTCTTACCTGTTAGAACTAATATTTATATTACCTGCTTTGTGTATTATTATATAATATCTACTATATGATTATATATTATTATGTTACCTTTTACCAGCTGCTGAGCTCTTAGTATGAGCCAAGCTTTATCTATCTCATTTCATTCTCAAAAGAGTCTTGTGAGGGTATGTGTATTTGTCAAAATTAAATGCTTTATTGTATATTCACTTGGCATCTGTACTTGATATAAGACATAAAAGGAACCTGTAGAACTTGAATTTTATTAAGACTTAAAATGCTAGTCCTCGGGGCACCTGGGTGGCTCAGTGTGTTAAAGCCTCTGCCTTTGGCTCAGGTTATGATCCCAGGGTCCTGGGATTGAGCCCCGCATCGGGCTCTCTGCTCAGGGGGGAGCCTGCGTCCTCCTCTCTCTCTGCCTGCCTCTCTGCCTACATGTGATCTCTGTCTGTCAAATAAATAAATAAAAATCTTAAATTAAAAAAAAAAATGCTAGTCCTCTCATTGTGAAAATAGAATCTGTTACTGAAATTGGTAAGTAATTCAGATTTAACTGATTAAAAGTTTGCTTAAATACATTCCTTGGGACACCTGGGTAGTGCAGTCAGTTCAGCGCCCATCCCTTGGTTTTGGCTCAGATTGTGATTTCAGGGTCATGAGATTGAGCCCTACATCAGGCTCTGCACTCAGCAAGGAGTCTGTTTAAGACTTTTTCTCCCTCTCCCTCTGTCCCTCCACCCCCAGCCCCAACTTGTGCACATGCTTACTCACTCTCTAAATAAATTAATCTTAAAAAAAAAATCTATGGGACGCCTGGGTGGCTCAGTTGGTTAAGCGGCTGCTTTCGGCTCAGGTCATGATCCCAGCGTCCTGGGATCGAGTCCCACATCGGGCTCCTTGCTCCGCAGGGAGCCTGCTTCTCCCTCTGCCACTCTGTCTGCCTGTGCTCTCTCTCTCTCTCTCTCTCTCACAAATAAATAAATAAAATCTTAAAAAAAAAAAATCTATTCCTGAAAGGGATTTCTCAGACTTGGTGTTAGATGAGAGAGAAGAACACTTTAATACGTAGAGGTTACAATATTTATATGTTTATGTGTTCTCAAATGAAAACTGTCCTACTTTTTCCCATCCATAAGCTAGAACCTGAACATCCTGAAGAGATTATCTGACATACCTCTGGCTTCCTACTGTTAAACACGTAGGCCAGAGCTCCTCAGCATGTCATAGCATTACCTCTTCTAAAAGGATTTCACAAATATGACAACTATTTTTTTTTTTTTTAAGTAAGCACCACACCCAAAGTGGAGCCCAATGCAGGCTTGAACTCATGACCCTGAAATCAAGACCTGAGCTGAGATCAAGAGTTGGACACATAACCAACTGAGCCACCCAGGCAACCCATAACTTAACCACTTTCATAATTTTAATAAATGAAGGTCATGAGAAGGCACAGAACCATAAAATACATGTTTAGTATGTAAATGCCTGTGGCTGATGACACTGGAAGAAAACAGAGTATTCATATGCTTACATACATATGTAAAATCACTTAAAATGCTACAGCCCCAAGGCTAAAACAGATACAGAGACTCAGATACCATGAGCAGCATTTTCTTTGGTAACAGGACTTTACCAAGATTTGTTCACAATTTGGCAAAGTTACAAATTAAGCAAAGTATAGTCTTCCATCAGTTGCTCAGTAGTTGGATGTCCTATATATTAGTGTATATTTAAACTGAAAAATAAACAAAAAAACCAAAAAACCTACTTGTGTTTTTAAGTAAATAGGACTCAGTTGTAAACAAACTTTTTTTTAACCTCTGAATTTGTGTCAGGACATTAGAGAATCGTGCAAGATATGGGATAATTGTATTTATAACTGTTCCTCAGAATTTCTAGCATCCCTTGAACTTATTAAATGCTATTAGCTCCCCTCATCATATAAACACATTATTGTAACAACAAAATCACTCCCACATATTTACAAAATAGCTTGTAAAGTAACAATTTTGCTGAAAGCACTGATCTAGACCAGAGGGTCAGCCATCTGTTTTTGTGAGTTTTTTGGGGGAATATAGCCATGCCTATTAGTTTATGTATTATCTATGACTGCTTTAATACAAGGCAGGAGTTGAGTAGTTGTAACTTTTTACAGTTGCAACTATAACAGCTTTTTGCCCTGCAAAGCCTAAAATATTTATCATTTGGTCTTGTGAGAAAAAATTTGCTAATTCCTGAACTAAACCATTTATGACCATTGACAGTCTGTCGTTAAAGAATCTCTGAGGACTGAAACTCATAGTTTCCATATCATCACAGTGAGGCATGAAGCAAGATGAATTGGGCAGATATGTTCCTCTATTTTTTTAATTTATAATTTATTTAAGTTTGTATTGTTTTCCCTAACATCAAAAGTGGAAACAACTATTAGATTAACAACTAAATCAGGCAAGATGTTCTTTACTCTTATTTTTAAGGAAACACAGACAATAGAGTAGAAACTAGAGATGTTTATAATTTAGAAGGAAATATGCCTTCTTAATTTAACTTGGCTATTTAAAAAGTTCAGAGATATTTCTTATTTAGTAAATGGAAAGTGTGTTAAGTGTCCATAATGAGAAACCTCTATTTTGGCGATTATATTCAGAAATATAATTTTTACTTTCTCTTTGGTTTTTACTTGATTTTAAGAAGTATAGTATGTATTTTACAATTCTTAGATTATTTTCCTAGGTCAGGAAACTATTACATGGGAAGAATCAGGAGATTGTAGGATAATGTAATCCTTAAGAGTATGGGTTTTGAAGTCAAAACTGGCTCTGTCACTTACTGAATATTCTTAAACATATTACTTAATCTTCAGTGTCCTTATCTGTAAGGTGGATATAATAATATTAATGTGTTGGGATTGTTGAGAGGAATGGCTGAGATGTTATATAAAGAACATAGTTTATGGGTGCCTGGGTGGCTCAGTTGGTTGATTGATTGCCTTCAGCTCCAGTCATGATCCCAGAGTCCCAGGATTAAGTCCCACATCGGACTCCCGGCTCCATGGGGAGTCTGCTTCTCCCCCTGACCTTCTCTCCTCTCATGCTCTCTCACTTTCTCTCTCTCTCTCTCTCTGAAATTAATAATTTTTTTAAAAAAGAACATAGTTTATTGTGGTGCATACAGCAGATGTAGAATGACTAGTAATTGCCAAAAACTGGAGGAGAGACTGGATGCTTAGCCTATTTTATTGATTTGAAATACCTTTATTGTTACTTTAAGGTGATACTCATTGTAAAAAAAAAAAAAGAAAGAAAGAAACTTTAAACAATTCAAAAAAGTATAAAGAAACAAGTAATATTTTGAAAGACTGCCCTCCAGATCTTTCTCTAAACTTACGTACTTAGAGATACATATGTAACATTTGACCAAAAAAAAAAAAAAAAAAAGGAGCCTGTCATTTAACGTCCATATTTACTCTAGATTGTAAAAGTTTTGTGAAGGTGGATATATTCTATTCATAGAGAGTAATGATCATCTTAAACTCAGATATTTCTCTTAGTTATTTGTTTTTTAAAATTTGGTTGTTTCAGATGGAGTTTTGATGAAACAGTGACTCATTTCATTTATCAAGGCCGACCAAATGACACTAACCGAGAGTATAAATCTGTAAAAGAAAGAGGAGTACACATTGTTTCAGAGCACTGGCTTTTAGAAGTAAGCAAGACTTTTTTTCCTTCCCTCTCTATTAAATGAGAATGTATACAAACATTGTTTTGAAGACACAAACCAGTTTCCATGTATGTAAACAAGTTTGATAACCCTAGTTAACAGTGCACACTTCATTTCTTTGGCATTAAAAACTTAAGATCAGTCCCTAAATACTTAACAACTCCTTTATGGGTACTCTTTCTGATTTCTCTGGTTCTTTTCACTAACTAAAAATTATGTGAAAGATAACGTTACCGTAATTTAAGGAGAATTAATTTAGCATGCCAATGCAGTTTAGAACTATTTCTTTGCTTTCTGAATATTTCTAGAAGTATGAATGATTCCTTGGAAAAGCATAGGAATGAATTAGATCTTATTCTTCAGTGCACATGACATTAAAATTAGAGCAATTTTGTCATTTGTATGATGGTATATTTCAGTATCACCTACTTTTCAAAACTTTAATTCTGCAAACTTTTGCCATCTTAGGATGTAATGTATTGGTTGTCCTTATTCTACTTCATGTAATTTATTCACTAAGATGTTTTTCAGTCCTGTTTAAAGCATGCCATTGTGTTGCAGTGTGCGCAAGAGTATAAACACCTTCCTGAATCTCTTTATCCACATACTTACAATCCCAAAATGAGCTTGGATATCAGTACAGTGCAAGATGGCAGACTCTCTAATAGTCGACTACTCTCAGTGGATTCAGCAACAAAGGATGATGAGGTAGATAATATGGATGACACATTTACCCCCTCCTTAAGTTGAATGTCTAATCATATGGTGCTTTGAAATTTTGTGCAGTGACTTGGTTTAAGACATTGTAACTTTTCTCCTTAAATAGCCAGATCATTTGCCTGTAGAAGAAAACAATATAGACAGTGTGGCCACCAGTAACAAAGAATCAGCAACATCAAATGGCACTGGAAGGAGTGACTCTAAAGGAGGTAAAATATTTTAAATTACAAAAAAAATTTGTTTACAAATATATTATCTTTCATACAGAATGCTTCCGTTGCATGGAAAAACAGTTGTTTTCTGTGTCGCTATAAAGCATATATTTGAGGATTGAATTAAAGTTCCATGCCAATCATTAAGTAACAATATACAAAGCTTTAGTGATTTGTAAGTGTCAAACTTGTGAAATCTGTGGAACTAGGTATTTTATAGAGGTAGTGTGATAGCCCTATTTTGTTAAAGGTAGGTGGGATTGGTGGTTTTGTAAAGATTTCTTCTTCAGTTCTTTTCAGTAACTTCCAAAAAGCTTTGGTATATGTGACATGGTTTAAAGGTATGGAAGGATGCATGAAGAGTTTCTCCCACCCTTCCAATGTTTTTAGTTTCTTAGGTTTTTGAGTTATTAGAGTTGTTTTATACATACATAATCATAAGTACATATGTTCTCCCCTTCTGCACTTTAAAAAAAAATGTATAAAGGGTAGACATAATATATATGCTGTTTTACCCTTTGATCCTTATCTTTTTTGCTTAATAGTTTAACTTGCGGAGTGTTTGATTTTGGTACACGAGCTTCTTTGGTCTTTTTCTTTTTTCTTTCCTCTTTTCTTTTCTTTTCTCTCTTTCAACTGTCTAGTATTTGTTGTGTTGACCGAGAAGAAGAGGCTATAAAGCAACCAAAACTGATTATTTGAAGTTTTGGGGATTGCAGTCCAGGTGATATAGTCCACTGAAACTCCTTTAATTGCAAGCGGAGAGTACAGGCTTATATAGGCAAAAACCAGATGGCTATATAACTTGTTCTGAAAGAAATATGATTGGTGCTGTCAAAATTTGTTTATTTATTTTTAAGATTTTATTTATTTGAGCGAGAGAGAGAGAGCACAAGCCCGGTGGGGGCAGAGGGAGAGAGAGGAGCAGGCTCCCCACTGAGCAGGGAGCCTGGTGTGGGATTCGATCCCAGTATCCTAGGATCATGACCTCAGCGGAAGGCAGACACTTAACTGACTGAGCCACCCAGTTGCCCCTGGTGGTGTCAGAGTTTAAACTAATACAAGATTATCATTTGGCTAACAGGTATTAACATTGCTCCTTCAGTCCAAAATAGAAGGATATGTTCTAGGAGGTGTTGGAGTTTGCAATTGACAAGTCGCAGTTGACAGAAGTTAACAATTCATGGTGTTCTGGGAATTGAAACAGGAGACTGTGTGCAGGCCCTACTTCCTTAGCGTCCTTTGACTCTGTTTTAAGTGACTCTCTTAGCAGTGCTTCATTTTGAATCTTCTTTCACAACTCTGAATGGCCATTTAGCCAGTCCCTTTTGTAGGCAGCCAGTTTATTTCTGATTTCTTGCTATTACAAAGAGTGCTCCAGTGAATAACTTTGTATCTATAGATGTCTTATTTTTAATGGATTAATATTCTCTATTTTCCTTACTCATCTTATCCTACTAGAGCTTTCCTTATGACTTATCTATTTAGTTAGTCCCACTCAATTCATTCCAAAAATATTTAATTTAGTGCCTATTTCTATATTTAATCTACAAGGAAACCAAAGGTAAATATACTGTGGTCTGCTTTCAAGGACCACAGGGGAAAAATCACATATGTTAATTCCTGTAGTGCACCTCAGAGTGCGGTACATAACACGGGAGAGGGTCACAAGCAGGCAGGGAGCTCTACAAAAGGGATAATCACCAGGTCTTAGCAGTGTGTCTTAGTAGAGCTTCTTGATTTTTTTCATATGCAGTCATCCTGGTAAGGACTGCCTTTGTGTTCTGCAGTATTCTGCAGTATTCCTAGTCTTAGTGCATTACTATAATGTGTAGTAAGTATTCAATAAATGTCAATAAATTTGTGTTCAGCCAGATCTAGACAAAACAGTTAACGTGTATGAGATGCAATTAAAAAAAGAAACTTAAAACAAGAGAGAAAAACTTAATTGTTTATGTGTTTTCAAGCTCTGACACAGACCTTGGAGATGAGAGAGAACTTTCAAAAGCAGCTGCAGGAGATAATGTCTGCAACATCAATAGTGAAACCCCAAGGGCAGAGGGCTTCTCTTTCAAGAAGTGGTTGTAACAGTGCTTCTTCAACCCCTGATAGCACTCGCTCTGCCCGCAGTGGGCGAAGTAGAGTCCTGGAAGCACTGAGGTATGTACCTGTCACTGATGGTGGAAAGGAGTGACTCTGTGACTTGAGAGAAAGGTAGTTCATTATTTAGGTTCCTGCTGCCTCAGTTCCGTGAGTTAAGCCTAATTTTGCACCTTTGGGGGGGGGGGGGCGGGTAGCAATCTGTAAAGCCAAAGATTAGACTATCAAGATCAGGAAAAGGGTTATACACCGGGCTTTGTGTAGCGCAAACTAAATATATTATGTATTGGTTGTGTGGCCTTTCACTGTCTCGCATTTCCTTCCTCCCTAGCTTTTTCTCCTTCCCTCCCTTGTTCCAAGCAGTTCTAGAATTCTTACTTTGGGATAGGAAGCAGACAGGGTTTGTTCCATACCAAGCAACTGCTTTCACGTTGTGGTATGATTAATATTTTTTATTACCTCCCCTGAGAAATGATTTTAAGATCCAGTTTGCCTCATTTGAAATGGATTCAATCGGTAATTCTCTCTGTTCTGTCATGTTAGTGTTAAATAATATTAGTTCTAAATTAAAGTTATTTCTTACTAGAACTACATGTATTTTGTATTCTCTTTACGAATTTATCTTCTAGGGAAGATGATTACAGATCACAGCGTGATATGACTGAAGTTCAGTAGTGTAACTACATCTTTTTCCTGATAGAAGAATCTCCAATTATATTGATGAATGTTAGGTGACTTGTATCTTGAACTGATTGATAGAGCTATGCATCTGTCATATGCTACCTATGTGTTTCATGAGGCCAATTCTATGTCTGGATGCTGAGTGAAAGTGGCTTTTTATTTACTGTACTTCAGATCATGTGTTGTCATTACAGAGACCCTAAATCTTGTGCCAAGTCAGAGTAGATAAATAAACTCAGAATAAAAGGCTATCTTCCTTGTATTTGAGGCAAATGAACTGTGGGGGTACCATCAGCTTTGGTAAATTATATTTGCTAAGATTCCACTTACATGTATATACATAGAAGGGAAATAGTTGGAATTATATTTACTCTAGTGGAGTTGCTAAAATTATGACATAAAACACACTTCACTCTCATTCAGTATATGGCTGCTCTATCTTAGACTCTAGGAGGTTTGGTTACCAAGAGCCAAAGGGACCTTCTTTTAAGGCAGCTTTTATAGTACTAATTATAGTTTTTATTATTTCAAGTGATAAAAATACAACATCTCATAAGCAAAGTAACCAGTTTTCTGAACATTACCATGTTTCCTTTCCCTAAGTCTGTATAATTAGAAGAAATTCCATTTTTAAATACAGCAATCATTTTCGAATTTTAAAACAATTTCTTGACAGTAAACTTTCTTTCCCCTTTGAAGTTTTAAATAAATGGACATTTAGTCAAAATGGTTGTTTCCTTTTCTAACTAAAACATTTTGTCAGTTTCTGGAAGAAATATTTTAAAAAGAAAAAATGTCCCAAAGTGCATTTACTCAATATTTTGAGGTAGCTTACTCTTTGCTAGATGGCGGGCATATAAAGGTGAGCCTCAAATTTGCCATCTAACTTACGGAATTTATGAGTATAGATTTTGTTGTAGTTAACTGTTTATTAAAATTGTCGCTTTTATTCCTTAGGCAGTCACGTCAAACAGTACCTGATGTCAACACAGAGCCTTCCCAGAATGAACAGATCATTTGGGATGACCCGACAGCCAGGGAGGAGAGAGCAAGACTTGCCAGCAGTTTGCAGTGGCCTAGTTGTCCCACACAGTATTCAGAGCTTCAGGTCGACATTAAAAAATTGGAGGACTCTCCTTCCCAGGAGGCTTTACGTGACTCAGAAATTGCTGAACAGGGTAATGAGAAGAAATCTATTCATTTGTTTGTATTAAGTACATGTTAACTTCTTAAAAATAGATAAGTACATCGCAGTTCTCTGAATTACATATGCAAACAAAAAAAACTTGCTAGGTATTTCTGATTTTGGTTTAAATGTAAGAGAAAAATTACTATGAATTGAGATAACTTGCTAGTAAAATTGAAAAATATATTTTGATTCTTAAATTTGCAAATTGAGGATTGGGCAGTTTTTTCCATAGTTTTCCCTATTCTTCCTCTCATTCTTATCCTTTATTTGTATCATTAATGTTTGTTTTCTTCCCTGTCATCTTATTTTCATCTAAGTCTTCTAAATTCCACCCAGCAGGTACCTACATTTGTTCTTTGGATTTGTATGTGTTCCTTTCTGAATTCTTCCAGTTTTTTTCCCCTATGGGCTTTACCTTGAAGACAGATTGATTCCTGTCTTTCACCTTTGGTCATCTTTTTTCCCCCCATTTTATCGTATCACATGATTATGTCTCTGCACTAGGTAGATTTTCTTCAGGTGTAACATGGCTTTCATTTTACAAATTTGGGTTACATTGTTCTGATGAAAGCCGGGTAGTTAAAAGGTTGGGAGGGGCACCTGAGTGGCTCAGTGGGGTAAGCCTCTGCCTTCTGCTCAGGTCATGATCTCAGGGTCCTGGGATTGAGCCCCGCATCAGGCTCTCTACTCGGCAGGGAGTTGGCTTCCCCCCTCTCTCTCTGCCTGCCTCTCTGCCTACTTGTGGTCTCTCTCTCTCTGTCAAATAAATAAATAAAATTTTAAAAAATAAAGGGTTGGGAGGAGCCCACAGATAATACCATTTGCCTTTTTAAAAAGCTAATTAATTGCATTTATTTATAAGCTCTAGAAATAGGCTATTTCTTTTTGCATGTACTTTTTACATTCCAGAATTTGTGTTTAATTTCATCTTGGTTAAGACAGATGAGAATATTTGCCTCAATTTGTTCTTAGTCGTATTTGGATAACATCACACTGCAGCATTTTATTGCCCTCAGCTGTCTGTGATCCCGGAAACGTGTGTGTGACTGAAGCTCCAAAACCCCCAATCTCTGAAGAACTGGAAACACCGGTAAAAGACAGCCACCTGATCCCTACACCTCAAGCGCCCAGTATTGCCTTCCCCCTTGCCAACCCACCAGTAGCTCCACACCCTAGAGAGAAGGTTAGTTTATCCTTAGTATGATGACAACCTTTTTGATATTGCTATTATGCTGCATTAGAAATTTGCTGGTACCACTATTAAGAGTTCGCAAATGTTGAAAACTGCATTTCTCTGCATCCTATTATTTCTGTATTTGATAAGTCAAAAAACTAAAAATGTCACTTAAAAGAACCATGTACCTGATTGATAACCTTTTTAATGTTAATTTTTTCTAAAATAAAACTCTTTCATTTCAGATTATAACAATAGAGGAAACACATGAAGATTTAAAAAAACAGTATATATTTCAGTTGTCATCTCTGAATCCTCAAGAACGTATTGATTATTGTCACCTGATTGAAAAACTAGGTACAAGTATTTTAAGTCAAAAATGTAACCTTCCTTGGAAGTCAATGTAGTTGATATCATTTGTAAGATGTACAAATTGAGAAAAAAAAGATGGGTGGGGCACCTGGCTGGCTCAGGTGGTAGAGCATGCAGTTCTTTATCTTGGGGTCATGAGTTTGAGCCCTATATTGGGTGTAAAGTCTACTTAAAAAAATCAAATAAAAGATGGGTAACTTAAAAAAAAGAAGATGGGTAACTTGTCTTAGGTGGTATGTATTGACTCAGCATTAGAACTTTGACTTTTTATACTTCTAAATCTAAAGTCACTGGGTCATAGGATTTAAAGATTTAAATTGAAACCAATCATTAAAATGATTTAAGAGTCTGTTTTGCTGCCTTGAGCTTTTGTTCCTTGATGAAATCATTGAAATTATAGACTTAAAATACAACTGTATTTTTGTAAAGCTGAAGATATGGTAATACCCAGAGAGGAGCTCCTTCTTAGGTAACATTCTTACTCAATTATTATCAGACTCCATCTGACATCCTGGAAGCAGCATACTAGACAGGTAACCTGGTGCTTGCTCTAAGCAGTACTGTCCAATAAAAAGAGAGCAAAGGCCACTAATTTTAAACTTAGTAGTAGTCACAATTTAAGAAGGAAAAAAAAGTAAAATTAATAAAGCATATATTTATTTAACCTTCACATGAAGTATGTTCAACATGTAATCAATATAAAATATCAGTGACATTTTGCACTTGTAGCACGTCTCAGTTTGGTCTGGCTATGCTTCAGGTGTGTGACAGCCATGTGTGGCTAATGGCTGCTGTATTGGACAAGGTAGCTCTGCGGAATTAAGGAACGTATAGGGGGAGAACTCAATCTGATAACTTCGTATAGAGGAAACATTAAATAATGGTTGTTTTCAATGACGGCCCTGAGTCCTCAAGAAAAGATTAAATGTTACTTAGTGCTGTCCTGTTAAGAATGTGGAAAACTATGATAGATTTTTTTTTAATATTTCTGTCAAATACAGTCATACAGTTGAGAAGCTGTGTTTCTTAGAAACTAGACTCATGTGGAACACTGTTTCCTGGTCCCCCAATAAATTAGAGTTATAAATCAAAATTGTTCAGCTTTACCTAGAGCTTCCAGAACAGAAGAAGCTGCTTCATTTGCCTGATTCCTATATTTTGTTCCATCCCTGTAAACTCTGGACAAGAGTTATATGAACTAACAGAATTGTCTAGAAGAGGATAGAGAAGAGAGGCGGATGAAGACAGATTGTGCTGTAATTGAGTCTTGAATAGAAAGGTTTTGATACTAGAATGTGCTCCCACTGCTTGTGCTTGCTCGCCCTCTGTTAAGTAAATAATCTTTTAAAAAATATATTTTATAAAAGTATATATATGTGAAGTAAAATAACCATCAGTCAAGGCTTTTCAGGTTATTTAGTGCATTTTATTTATAAATAATTTTATGCTGAGTTGACATGTTTTTCCTAGGAAGAAGTTAAGAATTCAATTTTTCTCTACTTTAGGTGGATTAGTAATAGAGAAACAGTGCTTTGATCCCAATTGTACACACATTGTTGTGGGACATCCACTTCGAAACGAGAAGTATTTAGCCTCAGTGGCAGCTGGGAAATGGGTGCTTCATCGCTCCTATCTGGAAGCATGCCGGACTGCTGGACACTTCGTACTGGTGTGTATTCACGTTAATATGAAGAATCATTTTTCATTAAAAGTAATTGTCCTAATAATTGATTCCAGCATCTACACTGACCGTTCATATAATTGAAATAACCAAATGTGACCAATTAGATTATACCAATTTTATAAGGTTCACATTAACAAAGCAAAAAAATTCAGAGATCACAGTCCCAGATTCTCAGTTATATCAGTTTCATTTAATTTTAATCGGGGGTTTTGTTGTTTTTTTTTTTCTCTTTGGAATAACAGAAAATTTCAGGATTGCCTCATTGTAAGCTTTTATCTTTACTGCCAGCCCATTAAATATTAAATTGTCTGGGGACACCTGGGTGGCCCAGTCAGTTAAGCATCTCATTTGCCTTCTGCCCAGGTCATGATCCCATGATCCCAAGTCCTTAATTGGCCGCTTGTTCAACAGGGAGCCTGCTTCTCTCTTAGCCCCTCCCCCTGCTCATGTTCTTGCCTGCTCACTCTGTCTCTGACAAGTAAATAAAATCTTTTTTAAAAAGATTTTCTTAAAAGAACATTTTTTAAAAAATATTAAATTGTCTGTAATATTTTGATCCCTAACTAACCATCATAGTAATATCTATCATGTAGTTTTTGAAGTTTTCAATCAAGATCCCTTAGGGATCTGATTTCTATGGACAGGTAATCAAGCTATTAACACATACCTCCACTGAGAACTGTCCTTCTTTGCAGTTCCTCTTACAATAGATGAAGCCCAATAATCTATATGTTACCAATTACTAATGTGTAGTTATCTGTATTTCTTAGAAATGTATGCAGTATTTTTCTGATTTCTAATTAAATGTCAGAATACTTGACCCTCCCATGAAGCCAAATTAATGTATATTTCCTTCCTCTGTGCTCATAAATTGATGCTTATTTAGTGCTCTGTATTTATAACAATTGAATGTATAGCTTTTAACTCTTACATGATTATGGACTCCTTGAGGACATATTGTAGGACCAGATCCAAGTGTGTTGTACTAATTGTCTAGGAAGAAGACTATGAATGGGGAAGTAGTTCCATACTTGATGTTTTGACTGGAATCAATGTTCAACAACGAAGACTAGCACTTGCAGCAATGAGATGGAGGAAGAAACTCCAGCAAAGACAAGAATCGGGCATTGTTGAGGTATTAACATATATATGGTGATAGGAACGGCATTTAGTGTCATGACTATTACATTTTAATTTTAAGAGAATATGCTTATTAACAAAATAAGGATATTGTACTTGTCTTTTATGCCTTGTTGATATACTTAGTTTGGGCATTCTAAATTGGGCTTAATGTTAATTCCTAATTCTTTTAATCATGATTGAGAAGAAGATAAATATAATGTTGATGGCTCTTTTAAGAATATATGTGTAGGGGCACCTGGGTGGCTCAGTGGATTAAGCCGCTGCCTTCGGCTCAGGTCATGATCTCAGGGTCCTGGGATAGAGCCCCACATCGAGCTCTCTGCTTAGCAGGGAGCCTCCTTCCCCCCCTCTCTCTGCCTACCTGTGATCTCTCTCTCTGTCAAATAAATAAATAAAATTAAAAAAAAAAAAGAATATATGTGTAAGTGGGGCTCCTGGGTGGCTCAGTTAGTTAGGCATCCAGTTCTTGATTTCAGCTGAGGTCATGATCTCAGGATGATTAGATCAAGCCCTGCCATCGAACTCCTCGCTCAGCTGGGAGTCTGCTGGAGATTCTCTCTCCCTCTCCCTCTGCCTCTCTCCTCGCACTGTGCATGTGAGTGCTAGCACACGCTGTCTCTCAAATACATAAATCTTTTTTTAAAAAAGTAAAAAGAAATGGTAAAAATAATTTTAAATATATGTGTAAAATGTGACCCATACTATATTTCTTCCAAAGACTCTTCAGCATCTACCTTTAGGGGTTCTTAACATGGGATCCACAGACTCTCCCAAAGGCATTGTAGATCAGACTCAGGAGGGCTGTTTATACACTTTGGATGGGGCAGGAGAATACACCCTTATTTTTCCTCACCTCCAATTGAAAACATTTCCTTTTATTATAGAAGTCTATAACAAATCACAAACTTTTAATAGTACCTATGATTTTACCCCAACAGAAATTTACCTTTGCTTTGCATTATAATTCCAAGCATCTTGAGATACTGCTTATGTTCACTTTTTTTTTTTTTAAGATTTTTTATTTATTTATTTACAGGCAGAGATCACAAGTAGGCAGAGAGGCAGGCAGAGAGAGATGAGGGGAAGCAGGCTCCCTGCCGAGCAGAGAACCCGATGTGGGGCTCGATCCCAGGACTCTGGGATCATGACCCGAGCTGAAGGCAGAGGCTTTAACCCACTGAGCCACCCAGGCGCCCCTATGTTCACTTTTTTTTAATTGAAATATAGTTGATACACAGTGTTAGATTGGTTTCAGGTGTGTAACAGATTTGACAACTATACATTATTCTCACAAGTGTAGCTACCATCTGTCTTTACCACTTTAAAATTATAATAGCTATCCAGCCACCCTTAGGTCTTTTGTTTAATTCATTAATACAGAAGCACACCTATTATGTCACAAATTTGTAAATATTTTGATTATTTTTAGTAAAATTTTTTTTGTAATCCTTTACACTTTATGTTAAAACCAGTGTTTTAAAACATTGTTCATATGACAGAAATTACATTTCAATAAAGCTGTTTCTTTAAAAGAATTATTTACAGAACAGGTCCATAGGTTTCACTGGGCTGTCAGAGGGGTCCATGGCTTGCAAAAATGTTAGAAACCCAAGTTAAATAATCTTGTGTGTTGTATGCTTAGCTCTCTACTGTGTCCAAGCTCTTCTTAGCCTTAATTCCCTTCTTTTAGAGTAATTCCACTGGCTTTTGTTGATTGTAATTCCTTAGTGAGATATTTTATAGTTCTGATTTGTAAATATTTTCAAGAGAAATATAATGGGGGTGTCATCTAATCTCAGAAGTTGTGCATTAAGTTCTACCCTGGATTAATTATAAGAAAAAGTACAAGAAAAGGCTAGACAAAAGTGAAGTTGCTTTGTTTTATGTTAATGATTAAAACATTTTCCTCCATTCCTCAAGTATTTATTGATGGCCTACTGTGTGCCAAACATCATGGCTATGTGTTTCACAGTATTCTGACCAAAGATAGTTACTGCTATGGCAGATGGTAAAGGTTATAAGATTATTTGTTGACATAAAACTAAATTTACAGATAAAATAATGTATTTTTTGCATTTATTTCCCAAATAATTTCAACGCTGATTATTTTTTCATTTGTAGGGGGCATTTAGTGGGTGGAAGGTTATCTTATATGTTGACCAATCCCGAGAAGCAGGATTCAAACGCCTTCTTCAGTCAGGAGGAGCAAAGGTTTGTATTGAGTCAACTTGAAGAATTTTTTTACACAAATTATTTTCCAACCAAGATTGCTGTGATCAGTTCTTGATTTTCAGTACTTTGTGAGATGGCGGTCCTTAAGTACAGATTATACAGCTGAATACTTTGGGGCACCCATAGATTGTGATGCTTCTTACTTTTTTTTCTTTAGGTACTGCCTGGTCATTCTGTACCTTTATTTAAAGAAGCCACACATCTCTTTTCTGACTTCAATAAACTGAAACCAGATGACTCAGGGGTTAATATAGCAGAAGCTGCTGCCCAAAATGTGTACTGCTTGAAAACAGAGTACATTGCTGATTATTTGATGCAGGTTTGTAAGATTTTGTCCTTGATCTCCTCATCACCAGAGATAGGCTGATCTGTATAGGGATGTGACTACACAGCAAAACCCTTGGCTTGTTTATAAATAGAATGTTCAGCTCTGGTTGTGCTCTATACAATCCCTTTCAGTTTCATTCTATTTTTTATAATAATGAGTACATATGTAAACATTTAGCTTGGAGTTAAACGAGGCAGGTATAAAAATCTAGGTACCTCTAAAAGTCTTAAAAGTGCCTTATATAATGTTGGAATATTGCTTTTCACAAATAGCTTAAGTTTTTATTTGAATGGACAAAGAAAAATCTTTATCCTGAACACCTAAAGTGCCATCAGGAATTGGCAAGGTATGACACATGATAATAAATGTCTTACTACAAAGGATTTCAAACATAATGGTTATAGAAATAAGGGGAAGCCAAAACTCAGCCTGCCGTATAATTTTTGCTGTTTGTGTTTGGGAGTTTTTCAGGATATATAGAAAGAATGGCTAAAACGTAAACAATAAAATCTTTGTCATAAAGCAGTGGGATGTACTGATTAGGAATCAATAAGCCAATACTAACTGCTAGAAACACCTAAGTAACTTTTTCAAAAGCTCAAGTTATTTTGTTCTCTGCTTTTCTCAGGGTTGTATTGTGTGTCAGGCACTAGATGTCTGGAGGAATGCAGTGGGGGAGTGGGCTGCTCTGTATTTCTGCGTCTGAGCTCATCATTGCCTACCTAGCTCTCAGATGTAGGTCAAAACAGAGCACTTCTGTGGGGGCAAAGCAGCAGACTAGGGAAGGGAGAGTAGTGACTTCATGTTCAAGTTCATGGTCAAGATAAGCCAAGCACAAGTAAGACTCTTGAGATAGAACCACCCCAGTGTTCTGACCTCAGGATAAATGCAAGGAGGTGAGAGGGGGGACATCAATTAAAAAGCTGGGTTCAGTGGCTGCAAGGATCTTGGTAATGACAGCATTCAACATGTCCTTAGCCACACTGCTCCTGGATGGTCACCCTCTACTTCAAACTGGTGTTGTCCCAGGATCTCCATTCACCATTCTTTCTCTTCTCATTTGGATCTTCTGTTTCCGTATGCCATGTCATCCTGATATGCTTTCATTAAGTTGAAGGTCATCTTATAGTAACTTCTTGAGAAAGCTCATGGGAGATAAACTGAGATTTTCTATGTGTGAAAATTCTTTTTTCTATGATTACATTTCTCTTATCATTTGAATGGGCATCAAATTCTGGGTTGGAACCTATTTTCTCCTTAGACTTTTGATCGCTTATCTCGTTCTAGTATTGCTGTTGAGTAGTTAAAGCCATTTTGATTTATAATCTCTTATATGTAACTGTAATCTATTAGGAAGCTCTTTTTGTCCCTAGTTTTGATATTTCAAAATGATAGACTATCATGAGGGTCTCATTATTATGCCACACATGGTAGGCCTCTTCTGGTTTGGTAACTTGTGTCTTTCAGTTCTGGGAAATCTTGAATTATTTTAATAATTTTTTCCCCCTCCACTTTCTGTTTTCTCCAGTACTTCTGCTACTTGTATATTGGATTTTCTTATTTCACAACTCTTTTTAATCTTCACTTTTTGAGAGGTTCCCTCAGTTCAGTCTTCTCCTTTTATCAGGTCTTCATTTTGCTATCATGTTTTTAATAATTAAGACCTTTTTTAGTTTTTTGAATTTACATTTTAGTATTTTAATAACACCTTTTTTGTTTCATAGATGTAGTACCTTCTACTGGATCTCAGAGGATTTACTGATTTTTTTTTTTTTAACTTATTCCAGTATATTCTCTATCCACTAAGCTGCATTTTCCTCTTTGTTTGGGTCTTTATCTTCCATATTAGAGGAAGTTGTCAGATTAAGAGTAGAGGATAAAAAGCTGATGGGAAGTACTGAGCACACAGTTGGGTCTTGGCAGTTTTGATCTGGATTCAATAGTCTTGGTGGTCTAGTTGTTGGGGACTGTCTTCTGGGTTCATACTTGGGTGTACTTCTTGAATTGTTTCAATTTATCCAAAGAGGAGTCTTCCAGTCTGCCTGCAGGAAGAATCTGGGCACCTTTTTTTTTTTTTTTAATTGCGATATAATGACATAGGACATTAATTTCAGATGTTCAACATAACAGTTGTATGTATTCATGACTATATATGCAAAATTATCACCATACATAATGACAGATTTTCTTTCTTGTGATAACTCCCAAGATTGAGTCTTTCAGCAACTTTCAAATATACCATAGTCTTTTTTTTTTTTTTTTTTAAAGATTTTATTTATTTGACAAGTAGGCAGAGAGGCAGGCAGAGAGAGACGGAGAAGCAGGCTCTCTGCTGAGCAGAGAGCCCGATGCGGGGCTCGATCCCAGGATGCTGGGATCATGACCTGAGCCGAAGGCAGAGGCTTTAGCCCACTGAGCCACCCAGGCGCCCCAACCATACAGTCTTAACTGCTGTACTCACCATGTTGTATATTACATCCTCAGGATTAATTTTATAACTGGAAGTTTGTACCTCTTGTTCACCCTTATCCATTTCCTCCAGCCCTCACACCCTGCATCTGTCAACCCCGTCAGTTCTTTGCATCTGTCCCGTTTGGGATTTTGGGGGGTTTTGTTTTTTGTTTTATTTTGTTGTTGTTCTATCTTTGTTTTAAGATTGTATTTATTTATTTGACAGAGAAAGCACAAACAGGGGAAATGCAAGAGGGAGAAGCAGGCTCCTTGCTGAGCAGGGAGCCCAGTGTAGCACTTGATCCCAGGACCCTGGGATCATGACCTGAGCCAAAGGCAGATGCTTAACCAACTGAAGCACCCAGGCACCCCTGTTTTTTATTTTAGGTTCCATGTGTAAATGAAATCATCTAGTAGTTGTCTTTCTTTTTCTGACTTATTTCACTTAGCATCGTGCCATCAAGGTCCATCCATATTGCTATAGTTGGCAGGGTTTCCTTGGCTGAAATATTTTTTATGGTTGATTAATCCATTTGTGTGTGTGTGTGTGTGTGTGAATTTTCTTCATTCATCTATCAGTGAACACTCAGGTTTTCATATCTTGGATATTGTAAATAATGTTGCAGTGAACATAGGAGAGCAGATATCTTTTTGAATTAGTGCTTTTATTTCTTTTAGATACATAGAGGTTTGAACTGTTGAATCATAAGGTAGTTCCTTTTTTTTAAGATTGTATTTATAGTGTTAATAGTTTCAGATGTGCAATATAATGATTCAGCAATTGTGTACATTGCTCAGTGCTCATCAGACTAAGTGTACTCTTGAGGTATGTTTTTTAATTTTTTGAAGAAAAAAATAATGGCTGCATCAGTTTACATTCCCACTAAAAGTACACATCCTCAATACTTTTTGATAAGCTATTCTAACATGTGTTAGGTAATATCTCATTATGATTTTGATTTGCATTTCTTTGATGATTAGTGATGTTGAGCACCTTTTCATATACCTGTGACCATCTGTGTCTTTGGGAAAATGTCTATTCAGATCCTCTGCCCATTTTTTAATCAGATTGTTTGGGATATTAACCCCTATCTGATAGATGATTCACAAATATTTTCTCCCTTTCTTAGGTTGCCTTTCCTTTTGCTGATGGTGTCCTTTGCTATGCATAAGCTTTTTAGTTTGAGGTCTCCCCACATGTTAATTTTTGCGTTGCCTTTCATTTTGGTGTGAAATCCAAATAATTTTTACCAAGACCAATGTCAAGGAGCTCATGACGTATATTTTCTTCTAGTTTTATGGTTTCATGTGTTAGGTCTTTCATCCAAATCTTTTTTTGTTTTTTTTAAAGATTTCATTTATTTATTTGACAGAGAGAGATCACAAGCAGGCAGGGAGGCGGGCAGAGAGAGAGGGGGAAGCAAGCTCCCCACTGAGCAGAGAGCCCAATGTGGGGCTCAATCCCAGGACCCTGAGATCATGACCTGAGCCGAAGGCAGAGGCTTAACCCACTGAGCCACCCAGGCACCCCTTTCATCCAAATCTTAATCCATTTTGAGTTTATTTTTGTATATGGTTTAAGATAGTGGTCCTGTTTCAGTCTTTTTTGCATGTAGCTATCTAGTTTTTCCAACACCACTTATTGAAGAAACTGCTTTTCCTATTGTATGTTCTTGGCTCCTTTTTAATTGATTATATATGCCTGGGTTTATTTCTGGGTTTTCTGTGCTGTTGATCTATGTGTCTGTCTGTGTGGTAGTACTATACTGTTTGGTTACCATAGCTTTGTAAATAGAATTTAAAATCAGGGAGCATGATACCTCCAGCTTTGTGCTCCTTTCTCAAGATTGCTTTGGCTATTTGGAGTCTTTGTGATTCCATACAAATTTTAGGATTGTTTTTTCTACTTCTAGAAAAAATACCATTGGAATTTTGATAGGGATTGCATTGAACCTGTAGATTGCTTTGGGTAGTGTGGACATTTCAATAGTGTTAATTCTTCCAGTCCATGAGTGTGGAATATCTTTCCATTTATTTGTGTCATCTTCAGTTTTTCTCGTCAGTGTCATCTAGTTTTCAGTATACAAGTGTTTTATCTCCTTGATTAAATTTGTCCCTAGGTATTTCATTCTTGATGCAATTGTAAATGGAATTTTCCTTTATATTTGAAATGGCTTTCTTTTAAAAAGGGTATTGTTGGGTCTTGCTTTTTTATTCTTTAGTCCATCATGTAATTATTGGTATGATTGGATTTAGGATATTTTTGCAGTTTTCAATTTGTCTTTGTTCTTGTATTCTTCCTTTCTTGCCCTTTTTTTTTGGTTGGAGGCAGGGTGTGTTTTGCTCTATAGATTACAATATACTTAACTTTTTATGGTCTAGCTAGAATGATATTGTGCCACTTCACATAGAATGTAGAAATCTTGCAGTCACATAGGTTCCTTTACTTTCCCATCCTTTTTTTTTTTCTTTATTATTTGACAGAGCAAGAGAGATCACAAGTAGGCAGAGAGGCAGGCAGAGAAGTGGGGGGAAGAAGGAGGGGGGAAGTGCAGGGGAAGCTCCCTGCTGAGCAGAGACTCCCGATGTGTGGCTCGATCCCAGGACCCTGAGATCATGACTCGAGCCGAAGGCAGAGGCTTAACCCCCTGAGCCACCCAGGCGCCCCCCCCCCAACTTCCCCTATCCTTTAAACCAGGGGCCAGTAAACTGTAGCCCACAGGTCAAACCCTCTCCACTGCCTGTGTTACTAAGTTTTACTGGCACACAGCTCCATTCAATCATTTATGTGTTCTCTTTTCTGCTTTTGCACTCCCACAGCTGGGCTGAGTAGTTGAACAGAGACTGTCCCAGACAGCCTAAAATATTTAATGTCGGGTCCCTCAGTGTAAAGCAGGGGCCAGCAAACTTTCTGTAGTTTGTTGTATATTTTCCATCTGTCTCTTACAGTTCCACAGACCAGTGTTCTGCCTTAAAGCAAAACTTGCTTAAACAATCCTATGTATTTCAAGGGAATTAAAAGGAATAATATAGTCATATTTATCCTATCTGGTATCGATTTTCAATTTTCCTTCATTCCAAAACTTTGATTTCTAGTTTTTGATTTGATTTTATGGGACCAATTCTGGTTTTCTTTTATTTGAGAGTGTCTATTTTACCTTTATGCTTGAAGGATCTTTTTTTTTTTTTGTAGGGCATAGGATTTGGGGTTGATAAAGTTTTTTCTTCTACTAAAGATTCCACTTTCTGCTGGCCTCCATTGCTTCTGAGAAGAAGTTAGTAGTAATTTGAATTCTTCTCCTGTATGAAATGCAGTGTCTGATTTTTTTTTTTTTCTGGCTGTTTCATCTTTGATTTTCACCATTTATGATATTTCCAGGTGTGGTTTCTTTATATTAATCCTGCTTCATGTCTGCAGGGTTTCTTCAGTCTGTAAGCTTCTTTCACCAAATTTGAGAAATTTTGATCATAACTTCTGCTCCATTCCTTCCTGTCTAATTTAATCACTCATACCTTTGGAAACTGTCCTACAGGTCCCTCAGGCCATGGTTACTTTGTTTGCAATCATTTTTCTGTTTTCTAATTCCTGTTTATCTGCCTCCAACTTCACTGATTTTTTTTTGTTATTTTTATTCTATTCCTAAGCCTATTCCATGAGATTTTTTAATATCTAGAATCTCTGGTTCTTTTTTATAGTTTGTCTGCTTTTTTAAGGATAAGAGCTGCCTTAGTATCATTGTCTACTATTTCCAACATCTGGGTCATGAGCAAGATGTGCTGCTGCTTTTATTTTGAGGTAATTGTAGCTTTACATGCAATTGTAAGAAATAATACAGTTCCCCCAGTGGATAACATCTTGCAAAAATAGAGTACAATATTACAACCAGGATGTTGACCTGATACAATCCTCCTTTCCCCACCAGTTTCCCCACTTCTACTTCATGTGTCTGCCACCACAGTCAAGACACGGAACAGTCTGTGTCACTATAGCAATCTTTCATTTTGCCTTTTCTTAACTACACCCACCTCCTTCCCTTCATTCTCTTCTCCCAGCGGTCTCTTATACCAATTAATTGCTAATCTGTTGTCAGTTTCTTTAAATCTTAAAATGAATCAATATAGTGTATCTTTTTTTTTTTTAAAGCAAAATTCTCTTGAGAATCATTGAGGTGTTGCTTGTATCAGTAATTTTTTAACTTTTTATGGCTGAACAGTTCAGATATACTACAGTTTAATCATTAACGTACTGAAGGACATCTGGGTTGTTTCTACTTTGGGGCTATTATGAGTAAAGCTTCTATGAACATTTTTTGCACATGTTTTGTGTGAAAAGATTTGATCGCACTAGGATCGATTCCTAAGTTGTGTGTGTCCAGAGTGGTCATATTTTACATTCCTACCAATACAAGTGATCCAGTTTTTCTGTACCCTCACCTATCATTTGTCACTTTATTTTAGCCATTTCAGTATGTCATAATCTCTCATTGTGGTTTTAATTTGCAGTTCCATAGAATGCCTTTGATGTGCTTCCTAAATTTCTTAGGGTAGTTGCTTTTCATGTATTTGGGTCAGAAGTTGTCATCAGGGAAGAGTTGAATCAAAAGGCACTTACCCAGTATTTTGTGATTCATTTTCATGTTATCCAGTCTGCTATCTTGCTAGAAAATTAAGTTTTATCACACTTGTAATAAGGAGGGAAAGGTCCTTTAAGGTTGAAATGTGGTTGTCAGGAAGAGAAGTGCAAGGATTTTAGAGGCAGTGTATGAATTTTGGCTTTGCCACCTGCCAGTTATAAAAAAAGGTTAAATAACATTATATCTTATCTGTAAAATGAGGAATAACAAATACCTATCTTACATGTTCTAAGATTAAATAAAAAATATTTTTAAAAATTGACAATATAAGGTGTCACTTCTTAGCCATACTTTACAAATGAAACCATTATCAAGATCTAAGCTGGCCCAATTCCACCTGAGCTATAAATTTATTTTTCTGATAAAAGGTGAGATTTTGTCACACCGGTTCTGTTCCCTAAATGTGATGTGCTAAGTAGCATACCTTAAAAGACCAATTTTAAGTTTTTCTGGTTAAAGAGCACAGTCAAGGAAAAAAATGGAACAATGTTTTTTCCTCTTTTATAGGAATCCCCTCCTCGAGTAGAAAACTACTGTCTCCCAGAAGCAATTTCGTTTCTTCCAAATAATAAGGAAACTGGGCCTGGATTATCACAGAAGAGGAAAGCTCCTACAGAGAAAAATAAAATCAAACGACCTAGAGTAAACTAATAATGTTTACTCTTCATTCACCAAACATTAGTATTTTAACTACAAAGCCTGAATTTTACTGTCCTGGATTTGCATAGTCATTTAAAGACAAGTGTCTGAAGAAGACTTCAGCTTCAGAGTGTAATGATGACCTTGCTTGTAGTTTTTAACACCTGAAATTTTAATCACTGAAATATTAACTGTTTTACCTGAAATAACAACAAAACACAAAGCCTTAGCTAGCTTGTCATTAAACTGCATTGAAGGTGTATGGGGCTGTTTATTTATTTTCCTGTAAATATCTGAGACTGTAGCTTAGTGGAAGTTTTAGTAAGGTGATGGATTTTGCCTTAAGGTGACTGCTTTAATTTGTAACAATAAGGAAGTTGTCAATTGGGATTTATTCATGTTTTCCCTGATTCTTCTCACCCCTTTCCCAATTTTTAACAGGAGCCTGAGTACAAGGTTTAATGAGGAACTGAGGCTTTAAACTTAAATATGTGTGAGTGTATATATGTATATGCATGTTTGTACAGATCTCCATGATGTTTGCCAAGTTTGGGCGCCCAAACTTGGAAAATAAAGACAATAAAGAATAAAAGTGACTCATACAAGTTTCAGGTAAGTTTTTAAATGCAAAACATTCTGGTGTCCATTCTCTTGTTGAAGCATTAAATGATTTGTAAGATTTAGCTTGAAAAGCAAATTGCTGGGGCATCTGGGTGGTGCAGATGGTTGAGCATCTACTCTTGGTTTCAGCTCAGGTCCTGGGATCAAGTCCCAAGTCAGGCTCTGGGCTCAGCATAGAGTCTTCTTGGAGTCCCTGTCCCTTTCCCTCTGCCCCCCTCCCTCCCTAAAATAACTTAAAAAACAAAACTCAATGAATTGCTAGTTACATTTCGGATGTTTGTTACTTACGTAGGATATTCTATTCCTGGGTTAAAAACCCTTTTATTGGAACTATAAAATTGCATTAGCCTTTATTAATCTAAACATAAACACTAAATACTACATGTGTTACCATACTCCTGGAAATGTAAGGCTACCTCATTTTACTGAAAGGAGGAACCAGAATCAGAACCATAATTTTGATGTAAATGGTCCCATTTCATAATGACTCTTTGAAAGGCAAACTCAAGTGGCGAAGGGTTGAAATTCTTAACCTGGACACAAAACCCCTCAAGTTTTTAATCAGATCTTCCTCTAAATGGAGAGTGGGGGTTATCCCGGCCCTTCAGAGGTTTTGGTTTTGAACTAAATTCACAGCTCAGGACAAGAAGTCCTACACAGCCAAATAGATAGCATTTTCATGGAGCCATGCCCCGTCCTCAAACAAAAACACCCAACCTGCTTTTACCAGGGCCATTTTGTGTGAGTGGAGTCTTTTCACTGGCAGTTTGCAGTAAGTTTCCCTGAATTTCATCCTTTAAATTCTTTGAAATAGTCACTACTGTTCAAAACGATTTCATGTGCACTGTTAAAGAGAATGTTAGATCCTCTTTCTCTCTAGCCCAGATAAAATTACATAATGTACCATTTTCTTTTCTGCCAAGATTATGAACTGTTTTTCCAGTCAGTTCTTAAATAAATAGTTTATAATTTTAAGACTCCAGCTCTCACCGGCTCCTCCTGATTATTCAGAATCTCTACATCAACCATTTCAAGCTTTGGCTTCCACTCTTAGACTCCAAATGTCCTAATGGCAGCAAGGCCTTACATGTAAATAGTTCTAAGCACAGGAAGTTCTCTCATTTAAGAAGGAAAGAAAGCTTTCCTTGATTATTCTTAGTTTCTCCTCAGAATTGCTACAGTATTTCAATGTGACACTTCAATTAGAATCTTACATTCCTCTGTGGGTTTTCGTGTGCATCAATCTGATGGCCAACATTCATTAATTCAACAAATATTCCTTAGCATATACGTAGTATGTGGGATTCAGGAGCAAACCACCTTTAGAAAGCATGCTTTCTCACAGATTAAAGAGGCAGGATCTGTATTACAGACTGAACTGTGCTGCATACACATACGCAGATTCAGAGGTTGCAGCCTAATCCCCAAAGTGACAAATGAGATAGGGCTTTTAGGGAGGTAGTTAGGTTAAGCAAGATTGTACATCTGGGGGCCCTAATTCTGGCAGCTCATGCAGGACTAATAAATATTACAGCACAAAGGTTCTTAACCTGGGGGCCATCATGGCTAGAAGGGGCATGGGCACAATTTGGTATATGTGCATTTTCAAGGCAGAGCTCAGTTTTACAACTCAGGTCTGTGACTTACCACCCAAAAAAGACAAACCACTGTTATAATCTAAACCTATCTAAGTCTAAATCTATAAATCTAAACATTTCACCCAGCAGTGCTTTAATACACATCGCTTTATATCAGGAGTTGGCAAACTTTTCTATAGAAGTCCAGATAGTCAACATTTTAAGCTTTGTGAGCTGGGTCTTTGTGGTATTGTGTCCCAACCATTCTTAGCTCAAAGCCATACAAAAATAGGCAGTGGGCCATAGTGTGCCGATTCCCACTCTGTAATCCTAAAAAGACTTTTTAATCGGGATCTGTCAACAAAGTAAGCCACCCAGCTCTGTTTTCACATCTCAGCATAAACCTCACCTCTGGTGCAGCAACCCATGATCAGGAGGGAACTCCTGACCCCAAGCTTCTCTCTAAAAGGTGAAGGGTTTGAACCCCACATCTAGCACCCCAACTTTTAAGACCTGCGCCTCAGAAATGAGCTCCCAAAACATCTAACTTTGAAAGCTGAAGGGGCTTGCTTCCACGAGCCCACATGGCAACGGCAATCCAAGAAGCAGCTTCTTAAAGAGCTGACAAGGACCCATCCACTCTGGGGCCCAGAGCAGATGCAGCTGACTGAAAAGTGCCCCTACCTTTTGTGAGAGAGGCCTAGTTGCTTATCTTAAAGCTTCAGCCTGAGGGGCAGGCATCCAATTGAAGAGGAAGGACCTACTTAAATACCCTCCAAAGTCTGAGGTCTGGCAAGCGCCATCTTGTGCTCGCCCTCTGCCACACTCCCAGCCACTACTATTTCCTGGAAGGGAGCTTGTTCACATGTTTGGTGCCCTGCTTTAATGTCTGGTGCCCCAGTTTTTGCAGCAGCTGCCACCCAGGGAACACCTCTTGATCACCTGGCTTCCATGGGATGGTAACAAAAGCAAAAAACCGTTCTTAATTGGTTCTTGCCTCAGCGACTGAAATTCAGCCTCAGGCTTCTTGTGAAGGAGGCCTGGTTGCTTATCTTAATGCTTCAGCCTAAAGGACAGGCTTCTAATCTAACACTTCTAGAGGCCTGTGGGCACGTTCCTGCCCCCTCCCCCTGTCCCACTCCAGGTTACTGGCATCTCCCAGGAAGGAGCTTATGCACTCTTCTGGTGCCCATGTTTGTGTGGCTCCTGTCCAGAAGACATACCTGGTCACCTGGTTCTGGTGGCCAGCAAGGCTTACATTCACAGGTCTTGGAGCAAATGCAGAAAGAGTTATTCACTGGGTACCTCCTGGGGCACAGCACAGGGACAGCAAACAAACACACCCACAGTCTTTCTGTGAGAGGTCTATTAGCTTAGCTTTGTAGCTGTGGCCTGAGGGCTGGTTTCTAACTAAATAGGAAGCTAAGATAAGGACCAACTATAATCCTTTCCAGGGACCTCAAGAGCGCAGTAGTATCTTCACACGCTCCCTCTACCCAACGCCAAGTCATCAGTATCTCCTAAACAGGAGCTTGTGCACACATCTGGTGGCCCATTTTTGTAACTATTCCCTGGGAGATAATACTTGGCCACCTGGGTCTGGTGGCGCACAGGGCTTACATTCCCAGGTCCCATAGGGGTGCTAATAATCCCAGAAACAGTTCTTAGCTACCACCCTCAGCACAGCATAGACCTCAGACTGAAACGCACCCCCAGTCTTACTGTGAGAGGCCAATTGGCTTCCTTATAGCTGTGGCCTGAGGGGCTGGCTTCCAATTAAACCCACATCTGGAGGCCAACTATCATCTTCTGCAGAGACCAGGACGGGGGTCCAGTGGGCACCATATTTTCATTGTCCCTCTGTCCCACCCCTGGTCACTGGTGTCTTTGAGAAAGGAATGGGTATATATATCTGGCACTCCAGCATTTATGGCAGACCCCCAGAAGATCTGTCCCACGGTAGCCGGGTTGTGGTGGCTGGTGGGGCTTCTGTTCACAGGTTCAGTGGGGCAATAGCAAAAAAATAAATAAAAATAAATAAAATAAAATTTAACAGGCAATCATCCCAGGACTCAGTGCAGAGGAAGCAGACAGAAGTGCCCATTTCCATTCCCCTGGAAAAGGTATATCTGCTTACTTTAAAAGTTACTGTATGAGGGTCTGGCTTCCAATCAGAATTTAGGTGCTGACCAAGATCCTCCCTTTGGGACCCTGATAGTTCTTGGCACACTTCAGCTACTAGGAGTCACTGATAATAAAGCATGCTGCTTGGACAATCACAACGGTTCAAGAGACACCCAAGGGCTAGCACAGGGTTGAACAATAAGGATCATCTCCTACACAAGACCACACCTTCAAACTGTGTTATCTAATGCACAGAAACTAACAGAGACTCAAGGAAAAGGAAGAATACTTTCCCAAAGAAAAATAAAAACAAAAAACAAGATAAAACTTTAGAATAATACCATAATGAAATGGAGATAAGTGATTTACCTTGTAAAGAGTCCAAAATAATGGCCAAGAAGATTCTCACCAAGCTCAAAATAATGAATGAATGAAGTTAAAATTTCAAAAAGAGAAAATATAACAAAGCACCAAACAGAAGTCACAGACCTGAAGAATACAGTAACTAAAAAAGTACAATAGAGGGGCATCTAGGTGGTTCAGTTGACTAAACATCCAACTCTTGATTTTGCTTGGGTCATGATCTCAGTGTTGTGAGATCAAGCCCCGTGTCTGGCTTTACACTGGGTGTGGAGCCTGCTTAAGATTCTCTTTCCCTTTCCCTCTGCCCGCCCCCCCGCCCCGCAGTCTCTCCCTTTCTTTAAAAAAAAAAAAAAAAAAAAGTATACTAGAGGGGTTCAACAGGAGGTTAGATGAAACAAAGATCAGAGGGCTCAAAGACAGGAGAGTAGAAGTCATTGAATCAGAGTATCAAAAAGAAAAAAGTGAATATAGCTTAAAGGACCTAGAGGACAGCATCAAGAAAACCAATATATGCATTACAGGGCTCTCAGAAGGAGAAGAGATGGGGGCAGGTGGAAGGGATGGGGTAGTGCAGAAAACAGATATGAAGAAATAATGGTTGAAAACTTCCCTGACCTGGAGGAGGAAACAAGCCCAGAGTTCCAAGTAAGAGGAGCCCAAAGAGACCCACACAAAGACACATTATAATTAAAGTGTCAAAAGTTAGAGACAACAAGGGGGAACTTGAAAAGATGGTGGAGTAAGAAGATCCTGAGCTCGCTTCCTCCCACAGACACATCAAGACTACAGCTAAATATAGTGCAACTCACTCTGAAAGTGACATGAAGACTGGCAGAACAGCTCTTCCACAGCTAAAGATATACAGAGAAAGCTATACAGAGAAAGCTATATTGAGAAGGTAAGAGAACAGAAATGTGGTTAGGAACCAAAATTCCCATTGTGGCCACCCACAGATGGGGAACTACAAACAGGAGGATTATCACAGGTACAAGGATCCTCTCTGAGGCATGAGGGGTTCAATTCCCACATCCAGCACACCCTGCCTTGGACATCTGCACTGGGAAGACAAGCTCCCATAATCTCTGACTTTGAAAATCAGCAGGGCTAAATTCTGGGAGACCAGGATGATATAGGAAAGTGGGACTCCACTTTTAAAGGCAAAACATACTATATCACTCACTCCAAGAGCCATCACAGAGGTAACAGTTTCAAAAGTACCTGGACTGTATGTGAAGGAGATTGATTGACCATAAGGCATGTGCCAAAGGGGCAGGGATCTCTAAGAACTTTCTCCAGGGAAGGAGGTGCTGACACACACCACTTTTCTTGCCCTCCTTCAACCTAACTGCTCCATTGTTGATGGGAGCCAGTCTAACACTCGACATCTACCTAGCTAGTGCTGCTCACCCCACTCCAGCATTTCCCTCCACACCCACCCCACTCACCCCGGCAAGGTGCCCCTCCAAAGGAACTCATGCCCAGCCACATCCAACTGACAGCTCTGATTGAGACCAGCATCCTTCCGAAGTGCCTACTACCCTAACACACATGTGAGACAGCCTTTGTCAGGACCAGCAGGGAAGGGGAGGCAGCCCTGCCCAGAAACACATCACCAAAAATTGTGGCAAGGACTTTCAGGGAGCTGCATGGGAGACTAACCTCACCCAACAGCGCACACAAGCAGCTACAACAAGATCTCTCAATAGGCTATGCTGGAAGCCAGCCCTACCCACCAGCAGGTCTGCAGCAGTTGCGGCCAAGTCACAACAGGAGGACACACACAATCCACACATGGGAAATCCTGGTAGTGGCCTTCAAGACCAGGAATATAGTTGACCTAATACACAGAAACAAACACCTAGTGTCAAAGTGAGGAGACAGAGGAATAGGTTCAAGATGAAAAAACAAGACAGAACCCCAAAAGAGAACAAAACAAAACCAAGATAACCAATCTGGCTGATAAAGATTTCAAAGTAATGGTCATAAAGATGCTCATCAGATTTGAGAGGAGAGTGGGTGAACTCAGTGAGAAATTCAACAAAGAAAAAAATATAAAAAGAACCAATCAGAGCAGAAGAATACAATAAGTAAAATGAAAAATATACTAGAGGGAATCAACAGTAGATTAAAGGATGCAGCACACTTTCGTGATCTGAAGACAGGGTAGTTGAAAGCAACCAAGTTAAACAGCAAAAAGAAAAAAGAATTTTAAAAATGAGGATAGGTTAAAGGAACCCTGTGACAATTTAAAACATACCATAATCCCATCTTAGAGGTCCCAGAAGGAGAAGAGAAAGGGAGCCAGAAAAGGTATTTGGAAAAAAATAAGAACTAGAAACTTCCTGAATCTGGGAAGGGAAACATAGGTCCAGATTCAGGAGGCACAGAGATCCCCAACAAATTTAACCCAAGAAGGTCCACACCAAGACACACAGCAATTAAAATGGGGCGGGGGGGGGGTGATAATAAGAGAATTTTAAAGGTTGCAAGAGGAAAAAAATAAAAAAGTTAACTACTAAGGAAATCCCCCCATAAGGCCATCAGCTGATTTTTCAGCAGAAATTTGCAGAACAGAAGAAAGTGGCATGATGTTTTCAAAATGCTGAAATGGACAGATCTGCAGCCAAGAACACTCTATCCAGCAAGTCTATCATTCAGAATAGGAGAGATTAAGAGTCTCCCCCCCCCCATTAAAGGAATTTATAACCACTAAATGAGCCCTACAAGGAATGTTATAGGGGACTGAGTGGAAAGCAAAAATTGAAACAGTAAGAAAAATAGGAAGCACAAAAGCAAAAAAAAAAAAAAAAAAAAGCATATCGGTAAAAATCAGACAAGAGGAGCATAAAATAATGTAAAATATAACAAGTATCAAAATGTAGAAAGGAGTAAAGAATGAGTTCAAAATTAAGTAATATAGACTTGTTATATGCAGAAGATGTTATATATAAACCCAATGGTAACCACAAATCAAAAAAACAGAGATAGGCAAAAAATCAAGAGTAAGGAATCAAAGTATATCACTACAAAACAAACAAACAAGCCAGCAAAGCATGAAAGAAAGAAAAAGAAGGATCAGAGGGAAAACTACAAAACCACAAAACAAGTAACAGAATGGTAACAAATACGTCTATTAATAATTAGTTTGAATGTAAATGGACTAAATTTGCTCCAAGCAAAAGACATGGTGACAGAGTGGATAAAAATATCAAGACCCATCTATATGCTGCCTACAAGAGACTCATTTCAGACGTAAAGACACTTGCAGATTGAAAGTGAGGGGTTAGAGAAACATTTATCATGTAAATGAGTGTTGAAAGAAAGCCAAGGATCAGGGCACCTGGCTGGCTCAGTTGGTGAAGCATGCAGTTCTCGATCTCAGGGTTATAAGCTTGAGGCCCCTGCTGGCTATAAAGATTACTTAAAAATAAAATGTTAAAAAAAAGAAAGGAAGGAAGGAAGGAAGGAAGAAAGCCAAGTAACAATACTTACATCAGACAAAATAGACTTTAAAACAAAGAATGTAAAAAGAAATGAAGGACATATATAATAATAATATGTAATAACAATAAAGGGGACAACTCAACAAGATATAACAATTATAAGTACTTATACATCCAACTTGAGAGCACCCAAATACATAATACAGTTAATAACAAATACAATAATTTCAGAACTTTAATATACCACTTACATTGATAGACAGGTCATCCAAACAGACCAACAAGGGAACAGTGGCTCTGAATACATACTGGACCAGATGGGCTTAACAGACGTATTCAGAACATTCCATCATCAAACAGCAGTATACACATTGTTTTCAAGTACACATAAAACATTCTCCAGAATAGATCACATATTAGGCCATTAGGCTACAAACAAAACCTCAACAAATTCCAAAAGATCAAAATTGTACCATGTGCCTCTTCTGACCACAATGCCATGAAACTAGAAATCAACCACACACACACACACACACACACACACACACACTCAATCTGGGGAGATCATAAATACATGCAGGTTAAAGAACATACATTTCAACAATGAATGAGTCAACCAAAAAATCAAAGCAGAAATAAAAAACTACATGCAAACAAATAAAAAAAAGAAGTCCAACACCTTTGAGATGCAGTAAAAGTTGTTTTAAGAGGGAAGTTTATAACAATACAGATCTAACTTAAGAAGAAAGAAAAATCTCAACCTAATTTTACACCTACATGAGGTAGAAAAAGAACAACAAACAAAACCCCAAACCAGCAGAAGGAAGGAAATAATAAACATTAGAGCAGAAATAAATGATACAGAAGCTACAAAAACAATAGAACAGATCAATGAAACCAGGAACTGGTTTTCTGAAAAGATCAACAAAATTGATAAACTACTAGCCAGACTCATCAAAACAAAACAAAACAAAAATACATACACCAACTGGGAGAGAGAGACAAAGGACTCAAACAAAATCACAAATGAAAGATAAATAACAATCAACATAACAGAAATACAAACAATTTTAATACTATGAAAAACTATATGCCAAAAAATTAAGGGCACCTGGGTGGTTCAGTCTGTTAAAGCATCTGCCTTTGGCTCAGGTCATGATCCCAGGTCCTGGGATCAAGCCCCACATCAGGCTTCTTGCTGAGCAGGGAGACTGCTTCTCCCCTGCCTGCCATCCCCTCTGCTTGTGCTTGCTCTCTCCCTCTCTCTCTGTCAAAGAAAGAAAGAAACAAATAAATAAATATTAGACAAACCAGAGAAATGGATAAATTCCTAGAAACATATAAACTACTAAAACTGAAGCAGGAGACTCAGTGAAAGCCCACTTCAGGAGAGAAAAGCAAGATGGCCGAAGAGTAAACCTAAATTTCCTCTGGTCCCAGGAGTTCAGCTGGATAATTATCAAACCATTCTGATCACCTATGAACTCAACAGGAGATCCAAGGAAAGAATAGCAGCAACTCTATGAATAGAAAAGCAACCACTTTCTGGAAGGTAGGACATGTGGAGAAGTGAATCCGAGGCGATAGACGGGAAGATAGATTGGGGGGGGGGGGATGCTCCCAGCAAGCAGTGGAGCAGTGGAGCACAAAATCAGAACTTTAAAAGTCTGTTCCACTGAGGGACGTCACTCTAGTGGCTAAGAGGGGGTGGGGGTGGGGCACACTTGCTGGGACACTATGGTCTCAGGATCCTCAGGGTCACAGAAAGAAGGGGGGGCCAGAGTGTCACAGACCTCCCAGGTATCAGAACGGGGAAGCCAACTACAGAGATGAGCTGAGCAGTGGGGTCTCAGCTTGGGGTTACCTTAAACCATGATCCATGGCACTGTCAGGCCACTACACTTCGATCAGGGAACCCACAAGTGGCAGATCCACAGAGACCACCCCACCTCCCCCAGGAGGAACACGTGCCACAGAAATCTGCTGCTGTTTGGAGTCTCCAAACGGGGCCATGTGCCAGAGATAGAAACACTTGGTCACAGGCTGGGCAAGCATGGACCGAGGCCAGAGACCAGGGAGACAGAAGTGATTAACAGCACTGCTATTCAACGCAGTACTAGAAGTCCTAGCCTCAGCAATCAGACAAAAAGAAATAAAAGGCATCCAAATCGGCAAAGAAGTCAAGCTCTCATTCTTTGCAGATGATATGATACTTTATGTGGAGAACCCAAAAGACTCCACCCCAAAACTGCCAGAACTCATACAGGAATTCAGTAAAGTGTCAGGATATAAAATCAATGCACAGAAATCAGTAGCATTTCCATACACCAACAAGACAGAAGAAAAAGAAATTAAGGAGTCAATCCCATTTATAATTGTACCCAAAACCATAAGATACCTAGGAATAAACCTAACCAAAGAGGCAAAGAATCTGTACCCAAAACTACAGAATACTGATGAAAGAGATTGAGGAAGACACAAAGAAATGGAAAAATGGGGGCACCCAGGTGGCTCAGTGGGTTGAGCCTCTGCTTTCAGCTCAGGTCATGCTCTCAGGGTCCTGGGATCAAGCCCCACATTGGGCTCTCTGCTCAGTAGGGAGTGTCCCTCTATCTGCCTGCTGCTCTGCCTACTTGTGATTTCTGTCAAATAAAAAAATAAAATCTTAAAAAAGAAATGGAAAAATGTTACAGGCTTATGGATTGGAAGAAGAAATATTGTGAAAATGTCTGTGCTAAGTAGTGTAAACTACACATTTAATGTAATCCCTGTCGGGGCACCTGAGTGTCTTAAAGTAGTTAAATGTCTGCCTTTGGCTCAGGTCATGATCTCCAGGTCTGGAGACTGAACCTCACATTCGGCTCCTTGCTCATCAGGGAGTCTGTTTCTCCCTCTGCCTTTGTCTCGCCCCCTGCTTATACTCTGTCTCTCTGTCTCTCTCTCAAATGAAATAAAAATACCTATAAAATACCTATAAAAATACCATCAACTTTTTTCAAAGAGATGGAACAAATAATCCTAAAATTTATATGGAACCAGAAAAGACCCTGAATAGCCAGAGGATTGTTGAAAAAGAAAGCCAAAGTTGGTGGCATCACAATTCCAGACCTCAAGCTCTATTACAAAGCTGTCATCATGAAGACAGTATGGTACTGGCACAAAAACAGATGTATATATCAATGGAACAGAATAGAGAGCCCAGAAATAGACCCTCAACTCTATGGTCAGCTAATCTTTGACAAAGCAGGAAAGAATGTCCAATGGAAAAAAGACAGTCTCTTCAACAAATGGTGTTGGGCAAATTGGACAGCCACATGCAGAAGTGAAACTGAACCATTTCCTTACACCATGCACAAAATAGATTCAAAATGGATGAAAGACCTCAATGTGAGACAGGAATCCATCAAAATCCTTGAGGAGAACACAGGCAGAAACCTCTTCGACCTCAGCTGCAGCAACCTTCCTAGAAACCATGCCAAAGGCAAGGGAAGCAAGGGCAAAAATGAACTATTAGGACTTCATGAAGATAAGCTTTTGCACAGCAAAGGAAACAGTTGACAAAACCAAAAGACAACCAACAGAACAGGAGAAGATATTTGTAAATGACATTTCAGATAAAGGGCTAGATTTCAAAATCTATAAAGAACTTATCAAACTCAATATCCCAAAAAACAAATAATCCAGTCAAGAAATGGGCAGAAGACATGAACAGACATTTCTCCAAAGAAGACATCCAAATGGTCAATAGACACATGAAAAATGCTCAACATCACTCAGGATCAGGGAAATACAAATCAAAACCACAATGAGATACCACCTCACACCAGTCAGAAGGGCTAAAATTAACAAGTCTGGAAATGACAGGTGTTGGCAAGGATGCAGAGAAAGGGGAACCCTCCTACACTGTTGGTGGGAATGCAAGCTGGTGTAGCTACTCTGGAAAACGGTATGGAGGTCCCTCAAAAAGTTGAGAACACAGCTACACTACGACCCACCAATTGCACTACAGGGTATTTACCCCAAAGATACAAATGTAGTGATCTGAAGGGGCACATGTACCCCAATGTTTATAGCAGCAATGTCCATAATGGCCAAACTGTGGAAAGAGCCTAGATGTCCATCAACAGATGAATGGATAAAGAAGATGTGGTATATATATACAATGGAATCCTATGCAGCCATCAAAAAAAGAAATCTTGCCATTTGCAGCGACGTGGATGGAACTAGAGGCTATTATGCTAAGCAAAATAAGTCAATCAGAGAAAGACAATTATCATGTAATCTCACTGATAGGATGAATTTGAGAAACAAGACAGAGGATCATAGGGGAAGGGAAGGAAAAAATGAAACAAGATGAAACCAGAGAGGGAGACAAACCATAAGAGACTCTTAATCTCAGGAAGCAAACTGAGGGTTGCTGGTGGGGGCAGTGGGAGGGATGGGTGGCTGGGGGATGGACACTGGGGAGGGTAAGTGCTATGGTGAGTGCTGTGAATTGTGTAAGACTGATGAATCATGTAAGACTGATGAATCACAGACCTCTAGCCCTGAAACAAATAATACATTATATGTTAATTTAAAAAAAAAAAACTTAAGCAGGAAGAAATAGAAAATTTGAACAGACAAATTCCCAGCAAGAAGATCGATGTAGTAACCAAAAATTTCCCAACAGCAAAAAAAGTCCAGGACCAGATGGTTTACCAGTGAATTCTACCAAACATTTAAAGAGTTAATACGTAGTCTTCTCAAAGGACTCAAAAAAATAGAAAAGGAAGGAAAACTTCCAAATGCATTCTATGAGGCCAGCAACCAAAATCAGATGAAGACACCACCAAAAAAAAAAAAAAAAAAAAAGAGAGAGAGAGAGAGAGAGAGAGAGAAAGAACTATAGGTCAATGTCTCTGATGAAGAGAGATGCAAAAATCCTCAACAAAATTCTAGCAAACTGAATCCAATACATTAAAAAAGTCATTCACCACAATCCAGTGAGATTTATTCCCAGGATGCAAGTGTGGTTCAATATTCACAAATCAATCAACATGATACATTACATCAATAAGAGAAAGGATAAAAACCACGTGATCATTTCAAAAGACACAGAAAAGGTATTTGACGAAGTACAATACCCATTCATGATAAAAACCCTCAACAAAGTAGATTTAGAAGGAACATACCTCAACATAAAAAAAGCCATATAGGAAAAACCAGAGCAACATACTCAGTAGGGAAACCTTGAGCTTTTCTCCTAAGGTCAGAAACAAGACAAGGATGTCTACTCTCACCACTTTTATTCAACACACCGTCCTGAAAGCCCCAGCCACAACAATCAGACAAGAAAAAGAAATAGACGGTATACAAATGGGTAAGGAAGAAGTAAAACTTTCACTATTTAGAGGGGCATGATACTATTCTAAAGAAAACCCTAAAGACGCCACCAAAAAAAAAAAACCTATTAAAACTCATAAATGGCTTCAGTAAAATTGCAGGATACAAAAATCGGTGTGCAGAAATATCTTGCATTTTTATACACTAATAATGTAGCACCAGAAAGAGAAATTAAGAAAACAATCCCATATAATTAAACCAAAAATAATAAGATACCTAGAATAAACCTAACCAAAGAGGTAAAAGACCTGTATTCTAAAAACTATAAAACACTGAAGAAAGAAATTGAAAACACAAAGAAATAGAAAAAAATTCCATGCTCATGGATTCAAAGAAGAAATATTGTTAAAATGTGTATACTACCCAAAGCAATCTACAGATTTAATGCAATCCCTATCAAAATATCCAATCATATAGTTTCACAGAACTAGAACAAACAATCCTAAGATTTATATGAAACCACAAAAGACCCCAAAGAGCCAAATTTTGAAAAAGAAATCAGAGGGGGAGATGAACCGTGAGAGACCGTGGACTCCAAGAAACAAACTGAGGGTTTTAGAGGGAAGGGGGCATGAGGGGGATGGGTGAGTCTGGTGGTGGGTATTAAGGAGGGCACAGATTCCATGGAGCACTGGTTGTTATATATAAACAATGAATCTTGGAACACTGCATCAGAAACTAATGATGTATTTTATGGTCACTCACAGAACACACACACACCAAAAAAAAAGAAACAAAAAGCTGGAATAGAACTACCCGCCAAAAAACCAAAAACACCTAATTCAAAAAGATACATATACCCCTATGTTTATTGCAGCATTATTTAAAATAGCCAAAATATGAAAGCAGCCTGTGTCCATCAGATGGATGAATAAAAATGTTGTGGTTTGTGTATACACACACACATGCATACACACACATACACAGAGGAATAGTATTCAGCCATAAAAATGAAATCTTGCCATTTGCAATAACATGAATAGAACTAGAAAGTGTAGGGGCACCTGGGTGGCTCAGTCAGTTGGGCATCTGTTTTCAACTTGGGTCATGATCTCAGGGTCCTGGGATCGAGCCCTGCATCAGGCTCCCTGCTCAGAGCGGAGCCTGTGTCCCCCTCTCTCTTTCTCTGTCTGCCTCTCTGCCTATTTGTGATTTCTGTCAAATAAATAAAATCTTAAAAAAAAATCTAGTTTAGTTTTTTAAAGTAGGCTTTATGCCCAACATGGGGCTCTAACTCACGACCCCGAAATCAAGAGTCGCATGCTCTACCAATCAAGCCAGCCAGGTGCCCTGAGACTCCAAGTTTTAAGTCTCAGTTTAGGCTGAGTCCAACCAGATGTTGCCATTCCGAGTTTCAGGCACCCTCTTTCCCAATCAATATTCTAAATGTCACATGAGACACTTAATGAGGTTGTGAATTCAACTCAGGTGGTCATTCTGCATTCTGCACAATTTTGTTTGGTTTCAGGAACATCAATTAGTCCCCAGCTACATGAAATGATTCTATTAGGTCTGGCCTGGAGGCTCTCTGGTCCTTGGACTATAGGACTTGAGTGGAGAGTTTAAGGACCCAAGCCTGCCATTTATTCCCAGAGGCACTCCAGTAGGTACAGAAGCAGCTCCTCCTGGGTCCTCGCAGTCATCATTACTGCCATAAAGGTCAAGTGCAGCCCAAGTCTCAGGGGCTCCCAAGGCACTTGCTTCATCCCCAGCAGAGGCAGTACCTTCACTGTAATACCACTGCATGTCATGGATCATGAGCAGCCCATTCCCCCTGGCAGGGAGCTCATCATTTCACTTGAATCCAAAGGTACCAGCAAACCAATCCCCAAATCGGAACTTGGAAGGTTTTTCCCCTGAGACCATTCCTGCTACAATTTCATCAGCCAGGAAACAAATTAAACCAGTCAGTATAAGAGGAAAAATGTAACATAAAGAACTACAAACTAGTAAAAAAAGTTCAGTTACCTACTAGAAGGGTAAAAGGTATGTCGGGGTACAGCAGCAGTGACTGCAGAGAGCAGGCTCGCCCCTACAGCTGAGGAACACTGAGCACCCAAGGAACTTAGAATCTTAAAGCTAGGGTCCTGCTCAAACCTGAGGCTCAAACCCATGAGGGGAGAACGCGGTTGCCATCACAGGACCCAGCCTGACCTTGGCAGAGAAACTTGGAGGGCGGGAGTTGTAGCTGAACCATGAGGGATGTTGAGGAGCACGCGCTAGGCCCCACACAGCGATCTGCCATCCGCAATGCAGACCAGAAGAAAGGCCTTCACTCTTCCTGACTCTACAGTGCTGCCCCAGCAACCTCTGCTGGCAAAGCCAGTGGGCAAAGGAGAGATGGGCACAGGGTCCAGAGCTCCTGAATCACAACACGGGGCAAAGAAGGGCAGCTTTGGAAGCTAGAGGCAATCAATTAATGACGGGCACATGACTCCTAGGAGATCTAGGAAAGCAACCCACTAAATTCAGAATGTGGAAAATTTTACAAGCCAAAGAGCAGGTTTCTTCAATAACTGAATGTTAAGAATAAAGTGGGGAAATTCTGGGAGGCCTAGAAAACAAAATGCAACAGGTCATCCTTGCTTGGATTCTGTTTCCAACAAACCAACTTTAAAAGCACCATGTGGAATGGAAGGATCAGAAGGCCAACAACACGTTTGATATTAAGAAAATGTTTGGCTTTTAGGTGTGGTCATGGTATTATGGTGAAGAGTCTTTATTCCTAGGTGAAATATTTACGCATGAAATAGATCTGGGTTTAGCTTTAAAGTAATCCAGGGAACAGGGAAGGTGTTCATAAGTGAAAGGAGAGTAGCTGCAAGTTGATAATCATAGAAGGTGGGTTATGGGTTCAAGGGCATCTATTACACTATTCTCTCAAGATTTTCATTATACAACATCCTAAGAAAAACAAAATCCCATCCCCAGCAATTAAATAGAGGAGGGTACAACTCACCTCCACGTTAGGAAATCTATGTGCCGCTGTTCTGAGAGGCGGGCCGTGGAGAAGCCGGGCTCTAGTGCATCCGTGCTGACCTTGGGATGGGACTTCGGCAGAAGGCATTTTCAAGTCAAACCAGAGAAATGTTTCTTTCCCACCTCGCTTCTCCAGCATTAATTCCAGCTAGAGGAGTGGAAGCAAAGCGTCATGGTTAAGAACGTGCTAGAGCCCAAACACCTGGGGCGGAATTCCAGCACCTTCATTACCAGCCTTGGGGTTTAGGCAAGCTACTTAACCTCTAAGATCTTATTTTCTCATAGTGAAGGGACGGCCAGGGATTAAATGAGCAACACTTGTTCCTGTTTAGAAGTGTGCCTGGCTCAAGGTTAAATACTATGTGTATTTTTTTACTATAAGATTTTATTTGTTTTGTTTATTTATTTAGAACACAAGCAGGAGGAGGGTCAGAGGGAGAGACAGAATCCCACGCAGATTCTGCCCAGAGCATGGAGCCCAACTCAGGGCTCAAACTCAGGACCCTGAGATCAGGACCTGAGTTGAAATCAAGTCAGTTGCTTAATCAGCTGAGCCAGGCAGACAGCCCACTGTATGAGTGCTTTTTAAAAATTCCAATGAATGATTTACTATTTAACACTACAATGATTTTTTAAAAAAGATTTTATCTATTTATTTGACAGAGATCACAAGTAAGCAGAGAGGCAGGCAGAGAGAGGAGGAAGCAGGCTCCCTGCTGAGCAGAGAGCCCGATGCGGGGCTCGATCCCAGGACCCTGAGATCATGACCTGAGCCAAAGGCAGAGGCTTTAACCCACTGAGCCACCCACAGGCACCTCGCTCGATTTTTTTAGCTCTCAGCTGGAGCTAATGTTTAAAAGAAGGAGAAAGAAGGAAGAAGGGAATTTCAGGGAAGAAGTATAATATAACGAAGTATATATATACTTCGAAGTATAATGAAGAAGTATAATGGAAGCTTGCAACCTTCTTTTACCCCCATTCTCACGGTGCTGTTGAGGATGGGAATTCCTGATTTCCAGCTTTAATTCAGGTTCTAATTAAAGACGTACATTTCAACTGCAAAATCAGAGAAACCCAGGAAGAAAATCTCAATGGTGCCAGCATGTTAAAGCCAAAATCGAGCCTAAGAGGACTCCTGTCTGTGCCTACCCACCATTAAAAAGGATGCCAAGTGCAACCATCTGACCCTTAAAAGGAAGAAGCTGGTGAGTGAAGTGAATCTCAGGCCAAGAGTGTGGGTGGTAGAAGCGTCTGAGGTTCCAATTCCTAAGCAGATGAGCTGCGGGATTCTGCAGATGCTGATGCTTATCTCTTGCAAAGTTAATTATGGTTCATTTTGGAGTCATCAGGGAGAACTGAAGAAACCCGTAAAACCCAGAGGTTTTGTAACTGGGTAACATAATGGACGAGCAAATTAAAAGTGGCCACAAGCAGGGTAGGGCAGATTAACAATTGCAGGGAGTGAATTCTGGAACAGTCACATTTACTGTCAAGACACAAGGCCACTGAAATAAGATCACTGTATAGAGAGGGAAAACAAAGTAGCTACAGGAATCCTGTTAATGGTGAGGTCATCTTCTAAGAAATGATGGGAAATCTTAAAAATGGTATTTATTTAGATAATTCCTGAACTACAAATAGGTATACATAAAAATCAAAAGAATTTAATATTTCACCTTTACCCCCCCCCCCATTTCAGTATGAATTTGCCCCATTTCAGAGTATCCAAGAATGCATTTACAAACATGATCATCCTTTCTGGGCTAAGAATACAACTGAAAACAATTTCTCCATTTCTCTAGCCCTGTGACTTTTCCAGCTCAGTCACAGAGAAGTCATCTGTCTCTTATTTGGAAGTAACCCAGTGTGTCCCAAACACATTAGAATTAACTGGGGAACATTTAAAACACACACACACACACACACACACACACACACACACACATTCCCTGTGGGCAAGTCACACTGCATAGGGGAGGGGAGCACACGGGAGTCAGGCATCAGTATTTTTTAAAAACCTTCAGGTTATGCCAAAAAGCAGGAGTTTGAGAACCACGACAACACCTGAAGAGGTCACCCTGCTTCTTATGAAGAAATTTGCTCACCCAGGATAAAAACTGCAGCCTTTTTTAGGGGTGAGAGATGGTCTAAACTTTGGCGATAAAAGGAAGGACATGGTCTCTGCCCTGATTGTTTCTATATGCTAACATTAAAAAAAAAAATCAACAGTTTATTTTGGGGATGCCTGGGTGGTTCAGTCGGTTAAGCATCTGCCTTCAGCTCAGGTCATGATCCCAGGGTCCTGGGATCGAGCCCCCACATCGGGCTCCCTGCTCAGTGGGGAGCCTACTTCTCCCTCTGTCTTCCACTCCCCCAGTTTGTGCATGCTCTATCTCTGACAAATAAATAAATAAAATCTTTTTTTTAAAGTTTATTTTGTATGTAAAGATGAAAAAAGATTAAAAAAATCAAAGTTCGAGTTTTCCTGGGGAAAAAAGGTAAAATGATCCAACTGGTGTAAAGAGAGGATATAGAAAATTATTGCCACTTGTTCTAACAAGGTAAGAAAAAGTAAAATCTGCTGGTTTAAGATTTAAATCTTCAGAGCTTGGGGTCTAAAATTGTTCAAGTCTAAAGGAAGACAAAAACAGAAGACCATGTTTCCTGAAATGTCATTGCAAAATGTGGAACATCACACTAAGTATTTGCAAGAAACTTAGAAAGTTATTCCCTGTTAAATCTGCTACCCCTTTAAGTGAGGGCATGACTGCCTCCTACTAAGTTGTTCACCCAGCCTCACACCCCCTACTGAAGCTGTCTGTTCGAGCCTTATAACAGTGAGGACAGCTCCGGGTTGGGATGCTCTGTCCCTGGGACCTTTGTACTTATGCACTATTTTCCATTGTATTTGGAGACAAAGGAACTCAACCTTACAGAAGTTTCTTGCTGCATGCACTGATGCGATCCCTGGAACGTTCAGCTGGGGGAGGGTGTTCCCAGGTGACATGAGTTACAACTGAAGCTCCACCCAGCTTCTGTGTTACTACATATGTCCAGGAACCACAGAATTCTTTTTTTTTTTAAATTTTATTTATTTATTTGAGAGAGATGACAAGTAGGCAGAGAGGCAGGCAGAGAGAGAGGGGGAAGCAGGCTCCCCGCTGAGCAGAGACCCCGATGTGGGGCTCGATCCCAGGACCCCGAGATCATGACCTGGGCCAAAGGCAGAGGCTTAACACACTGAGCCACCCAGGCGCCCCCAGGAACCACAGAATTCTGGTCTCAACTGACTACAATGTCCAAACGCTACTTTAATGATTATGTGTGTGTGTGTGTGTGTGTGTGTGTGTGTATGTATATATATAGTCTCCCCTAAATCCTTGATGTGGACATAATTCCTCTCATTTATTTTTAGGTAATAAAAATGCTTATTTAAAGCAGTTATTTCTTTTCTTTGATTAATGTATCCTTCACAATATTCATTACCTTTGTATCAAGCTCAGGAAGCAATTCATAACTTGCCTGCATTCTGCAGGCCCCATTAATGCCTCGCTACATAGCTGGGTGGTGAATTAAAACCATCACAGACCTGCAGTTTCACACTTGTTATTAGAGTATCTGTTTACAGGATTCTCTACTTTGGTTCTCCTGCCCAGCCCGATCACCCCACTAACTTCTCTCTCCACTTTGTAAATAGCGCCGTAACTCATTCTAGGCATTTTGCTTCATTGTGCTTTGCCAATACTGCGTTTTTTTTTTACCACTTGCAGGTTTGTGGCAACCCTGAATCGAGCAAATCTATTGGTGCCATTTTTCCAATAGCATTTGCTTACTCCATGTTTCCCTTGTCACATTTTGGTAATTCTCACAGTAGTTCAAACGTTTTCATTATCGTTGTTTGTTACGGTGATCCGTGACCAGTGATCGCTGATGTTACTATTGTGTAAATGTTTTGAGGCTCCACCAGCTGCACCCATGACCTGAGCTTACCCAATAAATGTGTGGTGTGTGTTTTGGCTATTCCACCGAATGGCCATTTCCCCGTCTCTCTTTCTCCTCGGGCCCCCCTCTTCCCTAAGACACAATAATACTGAAATCAGGGCAATTAAGAACCCTACGTGTTCAGGTGAGAGAAGAGTCACATGTCTCTCACGTTAAGTCAAAAGCTAGAAACGACTAAGCTTAGCGAGGAAGGATGTCAAAAGCCAAGACAGGCTGAAAGGTAGGCCTCTTGCACCAGGCAGCCAAGTGGGGAATGCAAAACAAAAGTTCCTGAAGGAAATTAAAAGTGCTACCACAGGGAACACCACAAATGGTAAGAAAGCAGAACAGCGTTATTGCCGATAAGTGTTCTGGAAAGATCAAACCGGCCACAACATTCCCTTAAGCCAAAGCCTAGTCCAGAGCAAGGCCCTGACTCTTCAGTGCAGTCTGAGCGAGGGGAGGAAGTTGCAGAGGACAAGTTTGAAGGCAGCAGAGGGGGGTTCATGAGTTTTAAGGGAAGAAGCCGTCTCCATAACATCAAGGTGCAAAGTGAAGCTGTCAGGGCTGATGCAGAAGCTGCAAATTATCCAGAAGATGGAACTCAGATAATGAATGGAGGGGCTACATGAAACAATAGAATTTGAATGTAGGCAAACAGCCCTATGTTGGAAGAAGATTCCATCTAGGACTTTCATAGGTAGAGAAGTCGGTGCCTGGCTTCCAAGCTTCAAAGGACAGAGTGACTCTCGTTAGGAGGCAGTGCAGATGGTCACTTTCAGTTGAAGCCAGTGCTCACTTACCATTCCCAAATCCTAGGGTCCTAAAGAATTATGCTAAATCTCTGCCTGTGCTCTATAAATGGAACAACAAAGCCTGGAGGACAGCACATCGATTCACAACATGGTTTACTTAATATTTTAAGCCCACTGTTGAGACCTACTATTCAGAAAAAGAAGATTCCTTTCGAAATATTACTTCCCCGGGGCCCCTGGGTGGCTCAGTGGGTTAAAGCCTCTGCCTTCCGCTCAGGTCTTGATCCCAGGGTCCTGGGATTGAGCCCCACATCCAGCTCTCTGCTCAGCAGGGAGCCTGCTTCCTCGTCTCTCTCTGCCTGCCTCTCTGCCTACTTGTGATCTCTATCAAATAAATAAATAAAATCTTTAAAAAAAAATTGCTTCCCATCAACAATGTACCTGGTCACCCAAGAGCTATGATGGAGATGGACAAAATCAGTATATTCATGTCTGCTAACAATATTCACTCTGCAGCCCATGGATCGAGGAATAATTTTGACTTCCAAGTTTTCTTATTTAAGAAATACATTGTGTAAGGTTCTAACTGCCATAGAGAGTGATTCCTCTGATGGATCTGAGAAAGAGGTTGAAAACCTTCTGGGCAGGATTCACCATCCTAGTTGTCATTAAGAACATTTCGTGATTCATGGGAAGAAGCCAAAATACCAACATTAACAAGGAGTCTGGAAGTGCAACCCTCATGGGTGACTTGGAGGGGTTTAAGACTTCAGTGGGGGAAGGAACTGCTGTGTGGAGATAGCAGAACTAGAAGTGGAGCCTGAAGACGGGACTGACTTGCTGCAGTCTCACGATAAAACTTGAATGGATGAGGACTTGCTTCTTATGCATGAGCAAAGAAAGTGGTTTCTTGAAATGGAAACTTCTAATAAAGATGCAGTGAAGATTACTGAACTGGCAAAAAAGTGGGGCACCTGGATGGTTCAGTTGGTTGAGTGTCTGCCTTTGGCTCAAGTCAAGATCTCTGGGTCCTGGGATGCAGCCCACCTTGGGCTCCCTGCTCAGTGGGGAGTCGTCTTCTCCCTCTGCCCCTCCCTCCTGCTCCTGTGCTCGCTCTCTTGCTCTAGCTCTCTCCCTCCCTCTCAAATAAATAAAATCTTAAATGAAAAGAAATGGCAACAAAGGACCAAGAATATCTCATGAACTGAGCTGATAAAGCGGTGGTAGGGTTTCAGAGGCCTGAGTCCAATTCTGAAAGAAGTTCTACTGCAGGTAAAATATTATCAAGTAGAGGTACACCTGGGTGGCTTAGTCCCTTAAGCATCTGATTGTTGGTTTCCTCTTAGGTCATGATCTCAGGATCATGAGATCGAAGTCCTGCGTTAGGCTCCATACTCAGCAGGGAGTCTGCTTCAGATTCTCTCCCTTTGCCCCTCCTGTCACTGGCACACACACGTGGGCGCACTAAAAGAAATAAATCTTTTTTAAAAAATGCTATTAAACAGCATCACAATGCTACACGGAAATCCCTTCTGAAAGGAAGAGTCAATACAGCAAACTTCATTGTTGTCTTAAGAAACTGCCCCAGCCACCCCAACCTTCAGTAACCACCACACTGGTCAGTGAGAAACCATCAATATCAAGGCAAGATCCTCCCAGCAAAAAGATTATGACTCGCCAGAAGCCCTGATGATAGTTATTTAATAGAAATATTTTTAATTAAGGCGTGTAAATTGTTTAGGCACAGTGCAATTTGCACACTTAAATGGACTATAGTATAAACATAACTTTTGTCCAGAGAAACCAAAAAATTCATTTGACTCACTTTATTGCAGTATTTGGTTTATAGCAGTGCTCTGGAAGGGAAACTCCAACATTTCCAGGGAATGCCTGTGTGGATTCTGGCCTCAATGGTTTCGTCGGTCACCATAATCAGCCTGGCTCTTCTTCCTTGTTTCCTATCCCGCACTCCAAACTCAACATCCCTTCCTGCAGGTTTCTACTCCAGACCAGTCTCACATCCCAGTGAAGGCAGATAGACAAGAAAAATGTTTAGCATACCAAATAACAGAGGAGTCTTCAACAAATGGCACTGGATGACTGGATATCCACATGTAAAAGAACCGAGTTAGACTCCTACCTCGCACCATATTCTAAAATTAACTCAAAATGAATTAAATATCTGAATGGAAGAGCTAAAACTGCAAAACTCTCAGAATAAGGGCAAATATTTATGACCTTGGTTAAGTCACATTCCTTAGACACACCCAAAGCACTAGCAACGAAAGGAACAAGATACATTGGGGGGTTCATCAAAATTAAAAACGTTTGTGCTTCAAAACACGGTAAGAAAGTAAAGATGGGAGAAGATAATTACCAATTACAATGATGAGAGACAAGTATCCAGAATATATTAAAAACTCTTTCAATTCAATAATGAAAACAAAAACAAAAAACTAGCAAAGAATTTGAATAGACATTTCTCCAAAGATACACAAAGGCCAGTAAGCACACGGGTATTTAGCATCACTAGTCACTAGTTACGGAAGTGCAGATCAAAACCGCAAGATACCAGCTCACACAAACTAGGATGACTAGAACTCGTCAGGTAACTATGTAATTATGAGCATGTGGAGAAATCATAACCCTCAGATAGCACTGGTGGAAATGTCATGGTATAGCCACTTTAAAGTTTGGCAGTGACTCAAAAAGGTGTATGACCCAGCAATTTCACCCCTAAATAGAGAAAAAGGATTGAAAACATACTGACAACTTACACGTGTAAGTTCATAGCAGCATTATTCATAACAAGGATAAAGTGGAAACAACCCAAATGTTCAAGTGATGAACGAATACTGAACATGGTGTCCACAAAGCTGTTTGGCAATACGAAGAACAGAGTGCTAATGCATGCTACATGGATGACCTCAGACACCTACCAAGTCACACAGGTTAGTTAGAAAAGACCGTGTTGAACAGCCCTGTTTATGGGAGATGTCCAGAAAGAGAAGTCTAAGGGACGAAGAATAGTTGTTGCCTAGGGCAGGGGACTTGGGGAAATGGTAAAGGATTGCTAATGGGTATGGAATTTGGCAGGGGGAGGGGAGGATGAGGAATATGTCCCAGAATTCAGAGTGATGGTTGCACAATTTTTGAGACTACACTAGAAACAGTACTTACATGTAAACTTTAGGAGTGCAACTTTCGGCTCAAGAAAAAACAAAAAACACCAAAAAGCAAAAACCCCAACTATGGAAGATTTTAAGAGGGACGTTAGTGACAGGGACTGTTTTTTTCTTTTTCTTTTTGTAAGTGTTCTATTTTAAGTAGGGCTGTCAAGAAAAACCTCAATCAAGTAGCCAGAATGACCTAGCAGCAATTGTTAACATTAAACATTAAAACTCCATTACCAAAAGTGACTTAAAATATACCTTCTCTAGCCTAGAAAATGTAGAACTATAACACAGACTAAATCCTGAACTTTAAAATGGTTGCTCATTTGACAAATATGTAAGCTTCTCCTGGGACAAGGCCCGAGATCTTTATTCTACACAGTAAAGATTGTGGATTCCCTTGCTATGGTTTATGACAAATTTAATACACTAACAAAGAAAAAAACATACATTTCAATGCTTTAACTTTCATGAAGAATACTCATCCTAGCGCTGCAGCCCCCTTCATTGCAGGTCTGTCTTGTTAACATTCTGCAAACGTTCCTCGAACAGGCGTTGAAGAGTACCATCCTCCTCCAGCGATGGAGGAGTGGCATCAATTAGCCATTTTCAAAAACAGAGGATACACGTTAAGGGTTAAAAATAAAACTACCGGAAGGGGGGGCAGGGAATAAATAAAAATAATCAGACTGCACAATCCATATATTTACTTTTTATTGAATTTGTTAATGTTACAGAGTTCTTGCACTGCCAAACCATGCCTGAGAATTCAAAGAAAGAAATGGTACAATGGACAGCCTCACCCACCCATCATACAGTATATTAAAACTTGATTCATGTGCATTTTTATACTTCACAATCTTTTTAAAAAGTTGTAACAAGAGTTGGAATTTTAAATCTCCTGCAGGTCTTCAGATTTCTAGTATAGTATGCTATTTAAATAAAAGTTCCACATACTCATCTCAGTTCATTCCTCAGTAACATAACCCCCAACAAAATTTTGCCGGAAAAAAAAATGCGTACTTTTCAGGGGAAATATGTGGCTCAAGATCCAAGAGATTATTTGTTAAGATTTTTGGTTCCCAAATGAAGTCTTCAGTTTAACCAAGACTCCCTTGTTTCTTGCTTAATCATCCAACCTCTCCTTGGCTGGCTCAGCTGCTCACCCCAGTACACCAGAAGGCAGGCACCCTGCCTGCCACCTCAAACACCACCAAAGTCATGGCCCAGATGTGGTTGGCAGGTCCTGTCAGGAGATACTGTGACCTCCCAGGAGTCAATTTCTGCACTGACACTTTCATCAAGACTGAACTCCTGGAGGAGATGCCCCCACACCGGGGTAGTTTTACTCGCTCACTTGCTTCACTCTTGCCAGGAGCAAGTCTGCAACTCCTGCATTTGGCAAAGGGATTTATTAGAGAGAAACCCAGACTCTGCGTCAAGTGGTCACATTCCACTTTGAAATATTTCTACTGAACTGAAGATACAAAACCAGTAAATTACCAGACTATCTCATTAGATGGAAAGACTTTTCAGTAATCCTGGGTAGCTTCCTGAAGTCCCTTTAAGGACTAAAAATTACTGGATAGTTTAAGCTGTAATTATTAAAAACAGAAGTGCTACATCACCTGTCTTTCACCCCTGACTCTTCTTCAAATGAACATAAAGACATACCAGGAGGTTGGTAACAGAGCTAAACTGGCACAATCACTGCATCTGTAGTATGTCCAATACCTGAAAAATTTGGGCACAAGTGTATCTGGAAATTCTGTCAAAGATATGCAAGATCTGTGAAAACCTAAGTGGGTTTTAGGTTAAGGTTCTGCTCATGTTGCTCTGAACTGCTAAGGGCCAGTCAGTGAATCCCTTGGCCTGAGCAGAACGCACACTCTTTCCACTGCAGTTTACTGTACAGTTTAGACCTGATTAGAGGAGGCTTAGCAGCACCTGAAGTAGAGCCCCCCACATCCACTGCCCTTGACATCAAAGGCTATTTGGTTCCACTCTAGGGATTGGCAAATTCACAAGACATTTCACAATTCTAATGCATATTTCAGGTCACTTATTTAACCAAGCAATATGCTCTGTCAAAGAACTTATTCCAAGTCAAAGGGAAAAAAAAAAGGCAAAAAAAAAAAAAGGCCGTAATGTGTGGAACACAGAAAAAGCACTACCCAAATAAAAAATGACTAAAAGAAGTAAGATTACTCCCTCCCCTACCCCCTTTCCCACTTGGTGGACCCAAGTTTGGTTGAATTTAATTTGTGGTTACCTCAGAATACAACTCAAAGCTTAAATTATAAAATCACAACCCTACAGAGATTATCTGAACACATGAGTTCTTTTGAGAGCGGCACGTTCCAAGAAGTCTAACACAGCCCACTACAGAGTATCCTTAAGGGTGGGGCACAGGACAGGTTAATTAAGGTCACTTAAATCTTCATCTTTTTTTACAGCAGATCAGAACCCAGATGGCTGACTTTCTGCAGGATTTCTGATAGGAATCCAGTAGAGCTGGTTTCAAGCTTCACACCGACACATACTAGCTGTAACCTTCCATGTCCAGAAGTTGTGATCCACATGAAGTCCGCAACGAGTGCAGCAAACCTGAGGTAGTCAGCCCTTACGAAGGCTCAGTATCTGAACATAAAAAGATTTTGAAATGACCACTGGCTGCAGTTTGTTTTTGTATTTGCAGAGTTAACAACGAAAGAACACTGCTGAATCTAGTTCACACATTTATAGAACAGTGAGAATCCCCCTAAATCCAATATATACAAAGAGCAGCTGTGACACCTGCACCTCCACAGTGCCACAGGGCCGGTCACTTATATCGAGTGGTCTGCATCGGCTGTGGGTCCAGCAGAGATCAGATGATGAATGGCTGTTCCTGGTGGTTAGCTGCAGTCTAGTTACCTTAGAAGGGTTAGCAAAGACCATTCCTTAATTGTACTGTGTGTGGCTGCTTTTTTGATTTTCAAGCACAGCATACTGGTTGTCTAGCTGAAGTTTAAGGGCCTGGTTTTTTGAAACCTCATCCCTACCTCTAGTTTTGTGTCTTACTACTTCAAAGCTCTTCTCCATTTCTTTATCCCTAAGGGAAAAGAAATGTAATCAGTAAATTTCTTCTTCACTAGGTTGTTGATCCTCAAAAAAAAAAAAAAAAAAAAAAAAGCCACCCCCCACCCAACCCCTTTGAAGTATCCTGAGGGAGGAAGAAGAGGGGAAAGTGGTAGAGGAATCCTGCTTTCCCTAAGTCTGGGTTACACCACTTACTTTTACAAAAGACCTACGTTAGTATGGTGACATATATTTTCAGAACAGTGAAAAGCCTCTTCAGATTTCTTTCAGTTAGTGTAAGTTAGGAAAGAAAGTAGGTCTTCCGGTAAAAGCAAAGTAGTGTGATGCAACCTTTCAGAAAGTGGGGACTCTCTTTGCTTTATGCCTTTCTGGCTTAGGAACCATTTCATAGGAATTCTCTACTTTCGATAGCGGGGGAAACCTGCACATAAAATCATCTGATCATTTTCTGGGCTTCAAAGAAACAGAAAACACAAATACTGAATCTCTATGGTCTTATTTTCTGTGGCAGCAATCTATTTGAATACTGTTTACTGCAAACCTATTTTGGGACCAACTTGAAGACAACTGCAAAGTCAAAAGGCTATCTGATGACACGGTGATTCCGTCTAAGAGTCACTTTTATTTTTAGCAAATACAAACAATACATCTCTTTATGCCTAACGGCAACAATTTTCTGATTCAAGTCAGGTTCTACTCATTATTCAATGATTTCTCCTCACTTCTCCTTGGTGGGAATGGATCAGATAAAGCAAGTTGAGTGTGGGGAATCACTGCCCCTTATTCTGTAGGACAGAGCAGAGGAGCAAGTCCAATGGAGGCTTAAGTTCAAGCCAGATGAGCTCTCAAAGAGACAAAAAGACTAGGATTTACTTTAAAAGCCAACCCCCCCAAAACCAGTTATTTCCATCTGATGTCCTTTAACATTTCTTGCCATTTTATTTACTTTAAAAAAAAAAAAAAAAATCATGTCCCTACAAAGGATGTGGAAGTGCCATATGTGGTCATTTAATTCCAGGTAGCATTCATTTTAAGTACCTGCTGAAATAAGATTATTTTAATATTAGATTTATAAATGCCAACATCTTTCATCTATCACATCAACTGGGAATACAATGAAATATTGCTCTTACATTTCTAGTTTCCATGTTATAAGGAACATGTGCTTACAAGAATTCTAAATAGATACATGTCATAGCTACAGAACACCACAAACCAGGAATAAAGAAACTTTTGAAGACAATGTCTGTCTTTGGTGCTTCTTACCCACTGCCCCCTTCCAGAGTCCTTACCCCTTTCCCCACCCTCAGGCTTATAAGTCCCACGTAACGCACAGCTGCCTGTCGGCTGTAGCCTGGGCTTTCCCAAGGAGATCCCCTCCCCTCCACCTCAGGTGGGTTTTCCTATATCCCACTCGCTGGCCAAGGGACAGGGTTCCCAGACAAAAGGCAGGAGTTGACAGTACTTACTTCCGGCTTTCTACATGCTTGGCAGTGGACTGCAGGGATGGGAACTGTGTATCACTGTAGATTTCTGGTGGTCCTTGTGGTGTTTTCCTTGTTGTGGTTAACCTGGCTCCAGGAGGCCTATACACACCGCTAGTCATTGCCGGTTCTGGGGTCTCTGTAACTAACATTTCATAACAGTTCAGAGAAACTATTCAAATGCCTTGGCATTCTAGTAAGCTAGTCCCGCATTCCCAATGACTTGACAATTACAGAAAAAAACCCAATACCTACACAAGAAGTCTCTCTGGACAACAGAAGAAGAGTTATCTGAGAAAATGTCTGACAGTGAAAATACTCTTCTCTTTCAGGCGCAGTCTTCTAACTTCTCTTTCATGTACAACACTTCGATTACCTATGTAAATGAGTTCTTTCAAACTTACTGGAAGTGGGAGAGGAATCTTGTTTGTGGACCTGTGAGACAGTCTCTCAGCTACTGTCTTTCAGAACAGCACAACCTCAGCCCTCAGTTTACATACAGGTAAATGTGGGTAATGACTTCTTTATCTGTTTGGTGGGTTAGATAACACGCCATGTGTAAAGAATTTACTTATGAAAATGCTTGTGTATATATTTACTTCTAAAAGACTAGTAAAAATAAACCACTACGTATCTTTAATAATTTCCTTGTCTCCCACATCAATGGATTGTAAGGCTCTTTGTCTTATTTTATAAACACAGGTAAAGCAGGAAAAGAATGAGGCAGCTGGGCAGCCCAAAGTCTTCCAGGATGGCTAATGTTTTCGGGACAGAATCTTTCAGCCTTTCCTTATGCATCATTTTTTCTCTCCCCATTCTCAATATGGATTCAGTACTTTATGTGTGTTTTCCATTTATCAAAAACTTCATTTCAAATAAACGCCTATGCCATCATTTATTAGCTGCAATATAATGCAGCCATTTGAATACTACTATAAAAGCTTATTGTCTCATACAGCTTTTAATTAAGTGTGGGAAAGCTGTAGTATTGCACGCATTCATTATTGACTGAGCACCTGCTGTGTCAGGAGCTGTTCTAAACTGCATGGTGGAAGATACAAATGTTAAGGACATGCCTTCATGAACTGGACTGGATATTCAGGCTGCTAGCCACATGCAGCCATCTGAAATGAAATAAACTTAAGAATTCAGTTCCTTAGTTCTAGTAGTCTAGTAGCATTTTAAGTGCGTAATAGCCACCTGTGGCTAGCAGCTATTTCGGCTAACAATGCTATTCTGTCACTGCAAAAAGTACTGTGGGGCAGTGCTCGGCTCGAGGGAGGAGACGCATCCACGTAAAGGTTGGTGCCATACCGAAAATGAGTGGGGGAAGGGATTGTAAAGGGAGCACACGACAGGCAGGGGTCTCAGTGTTGAGGTGGAAACAAAACAAGGCCTAAAAGCCACAAGGAGGCAAACCTAGCTAGAGTAGGCAAATAAGCCAAATCTGGTCCGACTCCAGCTTTCCTAAATGGCTCACTGGAATGCAGCGACACTCACTGGGTGTCTCCATCAGCTGCCTCTGTGCTGTCACAGCAGGGCTGGGCAATTAAAATCCTCTTCCGCGCGGCCCTCAAAATCTAAATTACCTCTTATCTGGCCCTTTGCAGAAGCAGCTTTCTTAGAGGCTCCTAATACAAAGGAAAGAGGATTCAGGATGAGAACCTAGACACAAAGGGCCTGTGGCAGCAGTGTACCTGGTATCCTCAAGAAGCAGGGTAAGTGAGGACCAGATTCAAAGAAACAGCAAGTCAGAAGAAGGGATCACAAGGCAGGGATCCCAGGCCTTGCAGGTCACTGAGAACTTCAGCTTCTCCTCTGAGGAGGGGGGCATGCACAGAAGCAGGCAGACCAGCAAAGAGATGACCTCACTGATCCATATAAAAATTAACAGTTCAAACCAGGGTGGTAGCAGTGGCCCTGGAGAGAACTAGTCACACAGAGTCTGATTTTGAAAATAAAGACAAAACAAATTTACTGACGAATGAGATTTAGGTGTGGAACAAGGAAAAGGCATCAAAGAGGACTCCAAGAGCTGTGGCCTAAGGGACTGAATGAACAGCAAGGAGATTAGGAAAGCCGTGTGCTAACCCCTGACATGGGTTTGAACTGCATGGCTCCACTAACACGTTCATGTTTTCGATAAATACGGTAGAGAACTGTAAATGGATTTTTTCTTTACACTTTTAATATTCTTCCTCTAGCTTATTCTAAGAATATAATAGGATAAATATATAAAATATTTGTTGTTACTGATAACAACCACTAACTGGTTACTGGTATGTTTGTTACTCTTAAGACTTTTAGTCACAGCAGGCTCTCAGTAGTTAAAATTTTGGGGTAGTCAGATGTGAAACGTGGATCTGACTGCACAGAGGTTCGGGGCCCCCACCCTCACATTGTTCAAGGGTCCACTGTACATGAGTTCCGCTGGGGATATGCGGATATCGAGATGCTGGCTTGGCGGCTAAGCATGTGTGGAGGTCAGGAGAGATGTTAGCTGGTGTGAATTTTGGAGTTGCCGGCATGTGGACACTGTCAAAGGAGGGAGGGCACAGAAAAGAGAGTGGCAGGGGCGAACCACTGGGGTAGGTTCTCTCTCAGAGGCAGGAGAAAAGAAATTCCAGCCAGGGAGACAGTATCAACAGTGGAGGGAGCAGGAGACTGCGGTGTCCTGGGGTGATCAGCTATGGCAAGCGCTGCTGATGGGGCAAACTGGGTGAGGATTGGAGACCTGGACACTGAGGTTAGCAATGCTCAGATCATCAGAGAGAGAGGAAGTAAAAAATAGCTAAATGGAAAAACATATATATATACACCTAGCAAAGGGCTAGGAAGGATGCCAAGAATGCTGATACATACTAATTATCTGTGATCTCTGGGCAGTACAATTTGGAGTGAACTATTATTCTATTATTCTGCATTTTAAAAAATTGGATAAAAAAAAAAACCTGGCTGTATGTGATAACGCAATGTTTCTCAAACTTCTCTCAACACTGCCATTTCTAAGGAACCCTTTTAGACATCTGTTTCCTAAACACCATGCCCCCACACCAGGAAATGTTAATACCACAGATACACTGTGCACCTGCTCACACACTTCGGGGGCAACACCCCACTAGAAGATCTAACACTTCTTCATGCCCCCACCAAGAACCTCTTCTTATCAGCTCTTAGGAGTGATAAAATGTGCCCTTCTGAGAATTCATGCCTCAAGACAGAGTAAATGAGGAACAAGGGAAAAAACATAAAGACAGGTGGAAACATACAATTTCCCTTAGCCAACTGTCAAAAATTGACACAAATTACAAGTATTTAAGTTTGGCAAGTTAGTTTACATATAAATTTAAGGAGCCTACAGAAAAGCACGTCTCTTAAGGTCTAAATTCCTTTACACAGGATGTGAAACTCTTCAAACAGACAAATACAAACATCTCTCTTAAAAGCAGAAAGGAACCCCACTCATTCTACTACAAGCATTCATTTAGTTGCATGCCAACAGTACACTGAATTATACACAGACAGCTGTAGGAGAATAAAATATTAAGCTTACCAATTACTGCAGCAGGAGGTGCTTGCACCGGGGCTGTTTTATTCCAGGGGCCTGAAGATTTCTCTACACCACCGCCGCCACCTCCACCTTCTTCCCAGTTATCACCTGGATCTTCTCTTTTCTCATTATCATCTTCTTCCTTTTCACTAGTGGAAAAGCAAACAAGTGAATTCAATTACAGAACTACCAGGAAAATCACCACTCCATATCCTTGCTTGTTTCAAGGCTGATCTGTGTGACCCTAAGACAAGTCACCCAACCTCTTCAGAGCCCCAGTGACCCACTTGCTTAAAAGAAACAGAGACAGAAATAGGGGATTTTATCTGTTATACACTGGGACTTCCACCTGACTTCATATGAAAGGACTGCACTGCTACAAAACGTTTAGAAAACTACTTGGTCTGATAGTCTCTGCTTTCCTTTCTTGCAAACCTCATATAGTCAAGAACACTTAGAAATATTTACCATACTGACATGCCAGGCTTAGGACAATCTATGTCATTACATACAGCAGCCCCAAGTAAGAGCAGGACCCCAGCTACCAACCTCACGCAACTGCTGGAGGAAGAGGCCAGGCTAACCTGAGAAAAGGGGACTTAAGAGGGATTAAGAGGGTAAGCTCTGGATTTCTCTAGGACCAGACCAGAGCAGCTGAATAAGCACTCATGGTAAGCAAATTTTCAGTAATAAAATAATTTTTGAAGGTTGTATAATTTCATTTCCTAATTCTTTAGCACATATTACAAAATACTCTCAAAATGAGAATTCACATTCCAACAGAAGAAACAAGCCTGTGTTCAGTGTTGACATCAGTGCTACAGACTTTGTTAGTGCCAGTCTCTACTGTTTGACACAGGGAAGATATAGAACTGGTTCCTATCACCAGATATGTCACCCATTTAAAGAAGAGAATACAAAAACTCAAGTCTTTGGCTTTATTAGTAATTAGAAATGTGAAAGATAGCCTCAGTGGTATCCCAAGACTGTGTGTAGTGTTTATGCCTATTTCTTATTTCTTTATTCTTAAATTGGCTTGATTCAAGAATCAGGGAGTCAAATCTAACTGCCTTTTGTTGAGATTCTCCTTTGCTGCTGCTACCGCCTGTGGCACAGCAACCAACCTTTCACTAAAATTATGTTTCGTGACAGTGGTGGTTTTTCCTAGAACTTCAGCTTATCAACCTCCTTTACCATTCTGACCACGCTTTTCTCTCCTACTGAAAAAAAAAAAACCCAACAAACCAGGGCTGTTGCCTAAAGCTGTCCTCCGCCTTTTACTCTTTCAGACATCTTCTCCCTTTGACGCCTGATCAGTGATCATGGCCTTAACAATGTACAGATGACTCCCACCCTACTGTGTATGACCCTGGGAACATCACGGCCCCTCCTGGCTTCTACAAAAGGATACTCAGAGTGTTTTCCTGCCATTTCTGTTAAAATAAGACAAGGAAAGTGCTAGCTATAAGACACATTTCTCGAATAACCAACAGTCTCTTTTAAAGACCCTTATAGAGGGTCTGGGTGGCTCAATGGGTTTAAGCATCTGCCTTCAGCTCAGGTCATGATCCTGGGGTCCTGGAATCAAGTCCTGCCTCAGGTTCCCTGCTCAGTGGGGAGCCTGTTTCTCTCTCTGCCTCCCACTTCCCCTGACAAATATTTGTCCCTCTGACAAATAAATAAGAAAGACCTTAAAAAAAAGAAAAAAGACAGAGGAAAATTTCAAAGACAACAACCACCAACAGAGGTGACTCCAGATTTTGGAGGCCTAGGGTGACAATCAGGGAGGGGAGAGGGGAATGAACACATCCTCAACCAGCATTTGTAGCATGATTTTACTTAAGACTGTAGGAGGAAAAAAGAATGAGAATAGGGCCAAGCCACCCTTCAGTTTCCCTTTTTTTGTTAACACATAATAGAATCTGTACAGCCATTTAAAATAGAATTCCTTTCTTGTTAACACATAACAGAATCTGTACAGCCGTTTAAAATGCTGACATGGAAGTAATATTCATGTCAGTTAAGCCAATGGCTTTCTAAAACAAAATCTATACACCTTAATATAAGTAGGACATTCTGATTTTTAAAAAAAGTTTAAAAAAGTAGCTGGGTGCTAGAATGCCTGATTTTATTTTCTTCATACAGCAAGTAGTTACGAGCAGATTCTAAAACCAGACTTCCTGGTTCAAATCATCTGGGTTTTGCCACTGACTAGGCCAGGAGACTTTGAGTATGACACTTAACTTTTGTATGCCTCAGTTTCCTCTATGTAAAATGGGGATAATAGCTCCATTATGAAAATTAAATGAGTTAATAGACACAAAAGCACCAAGAAAAGTGCCTGGCATAGAGTAGGTGCTGTTAAATGTTATGACTTTTTTTGTTTTTTGGAGTAGGGGGTGGGGCAGAGGGAGAGAGAATATTCATTAAACAGATTCTATGCGGAGCATGGAGTCTGACAAAAAATCTCACTACCCCAGCTGAAACCGAGTCGGACGCTTAACTAACTGCACCACCCAGGCGCCCCACTATTACATGCTTTTTAATATCCATTTGAGTTTTCAGACAGATGCCATATTTATACTAGGAAAAAAAAAGAGAACAAAACTCAAAATCTCAAAAACCCACAACATGAACAGTTCTTTTTAAACAGATTTTTAAAAATAAGATACCAAACACTATGACCCTGTTTTTGACAATTTACACATAGAAAGAATGACCAGGTAAGGATATGAAGGTCCTAATTTATCCAGGAGTCTAACAGTGGTATCCTAACATTAGAACTGTTCCAAAATATTTTTTTTTTCAGTCACCCACTTCTCAGAACTGATGCCAATGTAATTTTACTTTCATGTAATTTGCTAGGTTCCTGAGTAAAAACGTAAGTGTTATTTACCTAGTTACATAAGACTTGTTAGTATGTACCAGTAACCCAATCCCAGCCAGACAAGGAAGTAAGACCCCTACAAGGACTTTAAGAACCTTCACCGCACTTTTATACTCATATATATCCCCAAGGTATGCTAGCTTTCTGTTTGTCATTTACATTGTGAAACACTTACCTCAGCAAAATGTGCTGAATCACTTGTTCAAACATACACACTATTTTAAAATAGATTTTTCTTCAAATTCTTTAATATTTGGTGATTAATATATCTAAACTGGAATTATCACCTTACAGTAAGCAATCAACTGAACACTAAAAAAATTTTAACACCGATTATCTCTAAACAGAAGGGATTAGAGATCACTCTCATACGTTTTTTTAAGCTGTTACACCTTTTAAAAACCCTTTAAAAATATAGTTTTTCTAATTCACAATAAAATACTAAAGAAAAGCCCCAAATTGGCTTGACAGAATACTGATGATCCATGTAAAAGAAGTTCCTTTACTGTAATGTTTACTACTCTTCACCCTGAGACAAGTGAAGAATGAATAAATCACAAATCTAAAAATCCCTTTAAATTATAAAATATTACTAAATAAGAGGAATTTAATTAAAGGGATTGTGCATCTGTAATAATAGGCACAAGACAACTTAGTATTTTGGTTTCTTAAGATTTTAAAGTATTAAACTATACATTGGAAATTGTCTAATAAAGACCCTTCATCCAAGAGAGGGAAGGAACAAAGGCCCAGAGATGCTAAAAGCCTTGTCAAAAGGCTGTAGGACTAAGGGCAGCGTAGAAATTAACTTAAAAATCCGATTACTTTTTCTTACTTACACACTTCCAGAAAATGTCAAATCTCTCAATGTCGTAAGACACACGTTGCAAAGAATCATTTCCACAGGAGAAAATTAGGCTAAAATTTGGTATTTGACCCAAACAGAATATATAGCTAAATTTATAGCTGATTAATATTATCAGCTAAATTTCACATTTCTAAACACTACACTGCTACTTGTAAATACATTATCACAATTTAAAGTCTATGGTCTTAAATACGCAACAGTCTGTAAGGTACTAGTGGTGGTATAGCTGAATGAAGCAAGGAAATGTAATATTTACTGAGTATCTATCTAGAAGGCCAGACCCTGTCCTATCACTTCACAAATTAAACCTCACAATAACACCAAGGCAGGCAGGAGACTTACTGTACAAAGGAAGACACAGACACTCAGACATTTAAGCCCCTTCCCCAGGGCTACAAAGTAGCAAGCCAAAACCCCTGTCTCCAGAGCTCATACTCTCTCATGTTGCTTCTTTCATTTTATCCTCTTTAGAGCTCTAACATATGACACAGAAATTTTCTCTATTTTGAGCAAATTCATTTTCAGTACGGCTGATCAGGATTACACAACCTGCAGCAGTTTCTTAATAAAGATGGGACATCCTTACCTCTTTTATCTCACAGGACATTACATGAGAGTTCATACATCCTAACCCTCCTTCCCCAATACTAGGGTTTTAGCAGCTAAAACAAAATCCAGACTTGACTGTGCTTCTGCATCTCCACTGGTTTGCCCTATTACCCAACCACTGTTACAACAGCAAAATGGCCAGACATGGCCTGATGAGCTATGCTGGCAGCTTCCTCCAAGGACTCTTTCTCAATGTCTTCATGGGAGACTAAGTGTCTCTCTCTCCTGTGTTCCACAGTATCCTGCCCATCACTGAAATGATCTACTGGTGTTTAGTAGAGCAGGATTATTTCTACAACCCTGATGTCAGGCACACTACAGTCACACTAAGATTTGCTACAATGAATCCAGCTTTGCTGCAGGAGTGATTTCTTCAAGTAACAACTTACCCAGCTCTACCTAATGATTTTAAAGGTCTATTCTTTTTTTGTTGTTGTTAAGATTTTATTTATTTGACAGACAGAACACGCACAAGCAAGGGGAGCGGCAGAGGAAGAGGGAGAAGCAGGTTCTCTGCTGAGCAGGGAGCCCAATGCAGGACTCAATCCCAAGGCCTTGGGATCATGACCCGAGCTGAAGGGAGATGCTTAGCCAACTGAGCCACCCAGGTGTCCCTAAAGTTCTAGATTTTCTTTCTTTCTTTTTTTTTTTTTTAAGATTTATTTGACAGAGACAGCAAGAGAGGGGACATAAACAGGGGGAGCGGAAGAGGGAGAAGCAGGCTTCCCGCCAAGCAGGGAGCCTGATGAGGGACTTGATCCCAGAACTCTGGGATCGTGACATGAGCCAAAGGCACCCAGGCACCCCAAGTTCCAGATTTCTTAAGAAGGTTCCTAAAAAAACCACTGGGCTCCAAGAACTCATTTTTTTTTTTTTTTAAAGTAAGCCCAAGATGATGCTTGAACTCACAACCCTGAGACTGAGTCACATGCTCCCCACCCCCTACTGAGCCAGCCAGGTACCTCTCCAGGAAGTCAATTTATTATTGAAACATGACAAATACTCAACATTTAGTAACTTCAAATATTAAATTAAATCCATTTTAAAGATAAGAGGCCTACAGGTCCCATTTAGACTGCTAACAATCCAACAATCCAAGCTCCAATGTTAAGCCCCTTTTATCACCATCCCAATGGCACCCCTTTAAAGAACCTGTCTCTACATAATGAGGACCTTGAACACATCTATTAATTTAGACACATAATCTGTACGCAAGCTGTTTTAATACTCTTGGCACTTAAATCTTGAGCTAGTTGGTAAATGTGTTACAACATTAATACAGCATTGTTTGCTGCTACTGAAAATTTCCTTTCAAATGAACACTTACCTTCAATAAAGGTCCAGCATGCTAACCTATCATAAGGTCTAGTGTTAAAAAATTTTTAAGGCTATACGCAGAATTTGCAGCTAACTAAAGCAAATGTGACAAAAATGATTAGGAGATCTATGCAAAGAGTATATGGATACTTATTTCATCTTTCTTGGAACTTTCCTGAGGTTTCTAATTTTTCAAAGCAAAAAGTTGGAGGAAAAAACTTTATAAGGCTGAAAATGTCAAGATATTTTAAGTCTAATTCCCAAGTTTCATATTCCCTTATCTCATACAGAGATAGCAAAGCTGCCTCTCTCTCAGAAGAAGTTTAACAAATTGAAAGCATAAAGAATCATGTGCTCCAACTTCTCAAAGGTATCTCCTTTCTTCTTCCCCTTCCTAAAGGCTTCTGCCTAAAAGATTAAGACCAAGCTACAGAAGACAATAATTCAAGGTCTATAGTTGAACACTCTGAGAGGGATTTTTGTTTGGTATGGTTATACTCATGCCAACCGGAACATGTTATTTCCTATCAGGTTCACAGTGAATTGACTCACCAGAGTCTTCAGTCATGATAGTAGTCAGTGTACCTTCACTACCCCTTGTCCTCAAATCTTGGTATTATAAATCAGGTGCCTCATGGTTAAATAACAAATTGCCAAGACTAAGTTATTCTAATTTACCCAATGAATAGAGAAGATTAGTATTGCTGAGTGGGTATTTTACAAATACCCTATTCAAAAATCCTCACAATAATCCTAGGAGTTGTCTCAATTCTGCAGATCAGAACCAACACTCCAAAGTAAAATGACTTGCCCAGGGTCACACATAAGCAGAGGCTGAAACCCAGGTTCCTCTTTCTCCAAAGTCCACGTTTTCATGACATTATCAACTCCATCCCATTTATGTGAGTAACCTACTTCCACTCCTTTGAAGAAAACGAAGTGTCTTCTTTCCTTGGGGATCCCAATCCCACCGAGTTTCACTGTCAAAACATTTAATACAAAGTTTACAAGGATAGAGAGTATAGAGTGTGAAAATCTGTCATTATTATTAGACCTCAGATGATGTCTCACACTCAAGTCTTTCCTGAAGGCTGTTAGATCGTGAAGGTAATGGAAAAAAGGCTCTTGACTCCACGGTGACTGAGCCGCCACAAAAGCAGCTTCCTAAAAATATGTTTTTCAATGTTAGGTTAGAGAAAGACCTGTGGCAGACCACTCAGGAGTAAGACTAGGTGCTAAGAATAACAAGAAAAACAACATAAAAGCTGGTAAAGCTTCAGGTCAAGCAGAATTTGAACACTCATACTAGCTGAGATTTACCTACGCCCTGGCAGAGGTGAAAGACATAATTTAAGAAATGTTTCATTATCTCTGGAGTAGCCAGAAAGACAAAAATAACCTTGAGTATGGATATAGGATACATAATCAGTGACAGAAAAACAGACCTCCATAATAAAAAAATATAATAATAAAAATAGTAATAATATCCTCCATAATATAATAAAATCAATTTCTAGCAGTCTGAATTCGAAACCTTTCCCCTCAGAAAGTGCTACTCTTGCTCAGTAAGTTCAACATGGTCAAACACTATTCCTCCTGTCACTCGATCTTCAGAATCTGCAGTTAAGAAGCTGTGCTCAGGAAAGACAGACCAAGAGCCTTCTTCTACAGCCAAACAGGAACCACACAGCCAGTGCCAAAGCCCCAATGGATAAGAACTTCACATCTCCTCCTCTTCATTTTCACAGGTCAAACCCCAGAATCCGGGTTATTTTCTTAACTACACCTCTCCAGAAACATCTCACAAATTCAAGAAGCTGTTGGGAGTAAAATTTAGCCTAATCACTTCTACTTATCATTACTTCAAAAGAACCTCAAGAGTGGAGAAGCCCCATTTCCTAAAATGTTTCCCACAATCAGTCAGGTTTCACTTTGGTTAAGCTCACTAAACCATGAGAAAGAACCTAGGAGATAAATGCCTGGCACTCTGGGAGGTATTCAACAAAAGTCAAAAATATTAGCCCTGGTGTTTGAATTTGAGTAACTTATGTAAGGCCATAAATATTACCACTTGGAGGAGTCAAAAGACAGTATTCTGTTAAGGAAAATTACTTCTGCCAGTGTGCCACGTGGTCACTGGTATACACAAACTGCAAACTTCGAACTGGAGGCAGTTCATTACATCATTTATTTCTTTAAACTGGGAATGAAAGAATTTTAACCTTAAAAATGGTGGAACCATACATTCACCTGTTTTTTCTACTTTACGAGCCTATTAAAGTAAGATATCTATTCACATGAATCTAAAACCAACTATCACAGATTGGACTTAATATGTTAATTTCAAATCCCCTAAACCAACCAACCCATTTTTAAAAAACCACTGTCTTCTTGAACTTTTTTTTTTTTTAAGATTTTATTTTATTCATTTAAGAGAAAGAAAGAGAGAAAACAAGCAGCGGAAGTGGGAGAGGGAAAACCAGACTCCCAACTGAGCTGGGAGCCCAACAGGACCTGGAAATCATGACCTGAGCAGCAGACGCTTAACCATCTGAGCCACCAAGGTGCCCCTGTTTTCTTGAACTTTAAAAATAACATGCTCAGACTATCTGATGCCCTATAAAATTCTAGGGAGAATAAATCTGCAGTGTTAGGATACTGGTTATTCTTGAGGGTGAAGGTAGTGACTAAAAGGGCTTTAGATAACCTCTGCAGGAGTGATGTTCAGTTTCTTGACCTTGCTGTTGATTACACAGACTGGTCTCACTGGGTGAACATATAAAATCTGTACATCAATTAAGTATACTTAAATTACAAAAATACGTATATATTAACTTGCTTATTGGAGAGATCTGAAAACCACGTTATTTTTGAATCAAACGAACAAAACCCCTAAGTTCAACACACCAATGTTAAAAGTGAACGCCTTCAAACCACAAAATCCATTTCATTTTAGCGGTCTCAAATAAGTAGGCAAGCTCTCACAGGATTTTGGAGCTGATAGCTAATTTGATCAGCATACAGAAGGACTGCCCCCACAGAAACAAGGAAGACACAATCCATTACAGCCCTAATATGCATATCTAAAGCATGAGGCCCCTGTGATACAGTTTGGGGGCTGGTGAAAAACCAAATATACTATACCTATCCTAAGGGTTATCTAAACGCGTTTGTAACCAGACCATACCTTATTTGCATCGCCTGAACTCTGAGGCCGCTGTAATCAACCTCTTTTTGCTCAAATTCTTTCCACTCATCTTCATCCTGTAAAACACACACCATTTGATCAATTAAAGGTATTTGTTAAAACACAACTACGGCAAATATCAGACTATGAAAAGAGGATCAAGCGTCTGGAACCTAAAATATAGACTCGTTTTCTGGCCAAAGGCCCTTTTTGATCCCAAGGCGGCCGACTAGGCTAGAGGACAAACGTGCCCAGCAGTCCAACCCTCTTACTTCCACCGGGTTCCTTCCAGAGAGCTGTTACTTTAAAAGCAACCAGGAAAAGTCGAATGAAAAAGTCAATGGTAACCCCACAACTAAATGTCTACCACAATGTTGTCATGAGACTTATTCTGTTACGGGTTTAGAGGCCAAGCCATGGTAATTAAAGCTGCCACAAATGCGATTGTTAGAAAATTCTGCTCAGACTGGCGGGCTGAAGTCAGAACACCAAATTACTCAGAGCAGACGTCACTCGATAAATGCTGCTCTGGGCTGGGTACTTCGGACCCAGACTCATTTCCCCTCGAGGGTACCGCGGACCGGCTCTCGGTCCCGGCCAGCCACACGAGGTGGGAAGGGCGGGGCGGGAGACGCCTGGGGGTCCCGCGGGGAGAGGCGGGCCGGCCCGGCGTGGGAAGCCCCCGTCACATGGCCAGCCTCCGCGCCCGTCCGCCCGCTGGCCGGCCCCTCCCGGACGCTTCCCCGGGCGGGCAGGCGGGCGGCCGGCGGGGGCGGGCACATGGGCGCAAGCGCGCGGCCCGGCCCCGAATCCCGGCCTCTCCGGCCCCTCACCTTAGTCACGGCCTTGGTGGCGGCCCCGGGGCCGGAGGCCCCCGCGACCGCGGTCCCGCCGTCGCCCGGCCGGGCCCCCGCGCCCGCCCCGCCGCCCGCCGCGCCCGCGGCTCCGCTGCTCCCGCCGGCGCCGCCCGCCGCACTCGCGGCACTCGCCGCCCGGCTGCTCCGCTCCTTTTTCTTCTTCTTGTCCCTCTTGGCGAAGAAGTTGTCTAGGCTCCGCTCCTCCGTCTCGGCCATGGCCGCAGCTTCCTCGGCCTGGATGGGTGGGGCCGGCGGCGGGCGCGGCCCGCGGGGCTCAGAGCTCGGGGTCGAGGCCGGCTCTGCGCTCACGCTCCCGGGCGCGGCGACGACTCAGCCTCGCGGGGTCGCCGAGGCGTGTGCGGCGGGGCGGGCGGCTCCCCCCGCGGGCTGGCGGGCGGTGGTACGGTCCGCCTAGGGGATCGCGAGCCGGTGCCGCCGCTCGAAGCCGCCGGGGCTGCCGCTGCTGCCGAGCCCGCGGTGCAGGATCCCGTCCGCTCCGCAGCCGGAGGGGAAAAGGAACGCGCGGGCCAGCGGCTCCGGCGAGAGTGCTTGGCTAGCGGCGGCGCGTGCAGGAGGAAGACACGCGCGCGCAGGCCCGGAGAGGAAGGGAGAGGGGGTAGGGAGGGGAGGGAGGGGGAGGAGGGAGGGCGGGCCACCAGAAGAGAGAGGCAGCGCCCGCGCGTGCGTACTTAGCCCCGCCCGCCGCTGTGGGAGCGCAGAGGGGCGGGCGGCGGGAGGAGTCGGAGGCGGAGCTGTCAGAGGAGCCAATCAGATGTCAGAACGAAGCGCTTAGGCGACAATCCCTGCCTCAGACGGGGCGGGGCCTTGGGACAGAGAGAGGAGGGTGTATGCTAAATAAGTGAGGTTCCTGAGGGCTCCTGCCTCCCGATTGGCCAGGGGTTTAGCCTTGAGGGCGGGCATTTAGAGGGCTAATTGGTGACTTGGCTGAAGAGGTCCGGTGAAAGGGGTGGGTGGGTTCCGTCTGAGCGCATGCGTAGAGTGCACGCGTGTCTGCTCGCCCAGAGCGAACTGTGGCCTTGTGGCTTGAACTTTAGCGAAACGGAAAGGTTGTGTGTTAAGCTAGCTGTGTTCAAGATGGTAACTCCTCCTCCGCTGCACTCTGTACTTTCACCCCCTCTGGTCTGGCAACTTTTTAAATTTTCATTTTATGGGATGGTTACTAGGAAATGAGAGGAGCCGTGGGCTTGAAGTTTTGGTCTTTTTACGAAAATCTTTGATAAGCCGGTAGGTAGATAGGGGGTTAATTTTGTCTGGACTCCACCCTTTGCTAGCTGTCTGCCAAGGTCAAGCTAAAGAAATCTGATCCTCGAGCTTCTGATATGTAAAATGAGGGCATTCGCTCTTGTAAGATAAGTTCAGATAGAGGACCTGTTAGCTGCCCAGCACCGTGCTTAACGCGGATTGGATGTGAGATGCATGACTTTTTAATACATTTAAATAGTGCTCCCTGCCCTGACTTGAGTCTAGATGATGGATGCAATTTATCCTTAGCTTTTATATATCTGGTAAAAGGAGGAGAACGGTGTGTCATAGGGATGGGGATAAAATACCCATGTTAAACCTGGTTTTACCATTTAAGTACTTTTTGGGCCTTGAGAATGAAAGGAATTCTTTCATTTGAAATCAGTGGCCTAATGTCAAGTATTAGACTTTCAACTTCCTCCTTCTAAGGACAGAGGAGAGTGCAGCTACTAAGGAAGTGACTCAGACTATGTTAGTAGCTTCATGGGGTAGACACAGTACAGCCAGTAAAAGGAGTGACTTCTTTGTCTTTTCCTTTACAGTTTCCCCATTGAAGGTTGTCTTCCCTCCCTCCCCGACCTCCACTACTATTAAAGAACTGAGTTCCCAATATGTCAACAAAGTACATCAAGAACTTAGCCTTGGGCAACAGTAAGCTTAGGTATAATTCCCCAGATGTAGCTTGCCCCCAATCACCCAGGTGAACCCTAGGTAACTTCCTTCTGTGACACCACTTACCTTCCTGTGATGCAGGCCAAGTCCTGCCCCCACCCCCATCTCCCTTAATGTCTCTGATCAAATTTCTTTTTCCTCCTTTCTTTCCCTTCCTCCCTCCATTCCTTCCTCCCTCCCTTCTTTTCTAACTTTTGTCCTTTCCTCATCTATGAAGCACCTATTTAGCTATATTTTAAGGTTATGTTCCTTATTCTAGGTTGAGTAATTTGTCATTCCTGGCTTCAACTCCCTTATAATCAAGAAATTCCAGATATGAATAACTGGAATTCAGTCCCCCCCCCTCCCCGCCCCTTTCTTAGGTCCCTATCAATGTATCAGTGTCTTGAAGGAATTAATGACTTGGGAAAATGTAGAGAAGGCATAGCAGCTGAGGGTTGACACCACAAAATTTCCCACTACATTTTTCAGTGTGATTCATGACACGCTCCCAGAACTTGATCATATGTACTGGTCAGGCCAGTAGAGACACCAGTATCTTTGTGGTTGTGTCTATAGTTATTCTTTCTATATGTCTATTGTCTGTAGTTATTCTTTCCTCCAAAAAGCTCATCCCTTCCTAGTTGAATCCTCTGCTCTGAAACTGACAGGATGCATTCCCACCAGTTCCTCTTCAATCTCCCCTGCCACCCTCCTCTAGGTTGGTTACACAACGCCCTGAATCCTGCCTCATCCCCTCATCGTCACCTGCCCTCACCTCAAAGCATCCTCCAGCTCCCTCTTGATGGTTTCTTCCCCACCGCCTTCCAATATTTAGACCATCCCCATCTTTTTTTTTTTTTTAAAGATTTTATTTATTAGAGAGCAAACGAGCACAAGCAGGAGAGAGTGGGAGAGGGAGAAGCAGGCTCCCCACTGAGCAGGGAACCCCATGTGGGACTCGATCCCAGGACCCTGGGATCATGACCTGAGCCGAAGGCAGATGCTCAATTGACTGAGCCAGCCAGGCACCCTAAGACCATATCCATCTTTAAAGTAAAACAGACCTTAACTTGTTCTTGCCGGATGGAAAGTTGAACAGTGGTGAGGAGTCAGACCATTCTCAGGTATTTCAACACATCTTCTAAGGATCTTAGAGTTGTCTGAACATGGAAATGTCTCTCTGAGCCCTCTGAAATGGTATAATCCAAAAGACATCATTTATCTCCCTCAACAAGACCCACTGAGCCAACATTCTGTGAGCTCAAGAGCTGGCAAAGGGCAGCTGGACCCAGCCCATTGTCCCTGGGTTCTTTTTTGCTGAGCTGTTTGTTCCAAGTTCCATTCTGCTACCTAGGCTGAAAATTCCACACACGCTCAGCTCAAAGGAATGCGGCTCATACTGGCCAAAGAGCTTGCCAGGAAATAGGGAGCAACTTTTCATTTGTGGCTTCTTGTCATTTGTGGCTTCCTCTCTCACATCTGTGAGGCAGACTGTGCTACGGCCTGAGCTATTCCACCAACCTTTTCCAATTGGGGAGCAAATGCCTTCAGACCACTTCCTCTGACTTCTGCAGGCAGCCTGGTTCCTGACCTTTAAAGGTCCAGAGACCTTTTGTTTGATATGGTATTTGATGCCTTCCTGGTATTTCCATGATTTGCTTGTTGTTTAACTTCATTCACTCACTCACTCATTCATTTATGTAAAACATTTCTTAAAATGGTCACTTACTCCGCGTCAGTCCCTATGATATGAGTTAAGGATAAGTAAGTCAGAGATAGGCATTACCCTCACAGAGCTTATTGTATGGTAAGCTGCTACCAGAAACAGACAAATACACATACATACAACTACAGCCCTTGAAAACCCTGCACAAGGTAGGAATGGTGCAGGGCATCAGCCTGCATCACCCAGGTATTTGATGTTATAGAATGTAAAATTGTTTCCATTAGTCTTCAATTTTTTCACATTAACAGGGGAATAAATAAGACATGGACTATCAAAAAGTGTTCCTTAAAATTGTTCTCTGTTGGCTTCAGAACGCATACTCTCAGGTATAACGAAGAATTTGACTTTCTCCCAACCTCAAGTCCCTCCTTTGTCATCCCTGACATTAAGGCCCTAATCAGAGGCTGAACAGATAGCAAGATGAACAAGGTGCCAGACCAGTGGCTAGCCAGAGAAGCCTGTTTCTAGAGATATGTAACAGGCTGCCATGTATGACCCTATACACACACACCACCGAGGCTTGCAAGCAGGGGTTGGACTCATTAAGCCCACCCCTAATAAGTCTGGTCTGCTGTCAGTTGAACCACATGAAGCTGCTGCTCTCTGACTGTTTTTGGCCTGCCCATATAGCAATTTCATATGGTTCAACCTAATATATCTGAGAATAAATACAAAAAGGCCATACCTAAAGGAAGAGCTTGGACCAGCCCACCCACCCATCAGATCACCTCCCTGAGGTATCCTGGGGAGGGCGGGGTGCAGGGCTGGAACCTAATAACAATGGAATGACTAGCAATCTTATCAACTGTACTGTATGGAGAAAGCAGGAAACAAGAATGAGGGAGAAGGCTGGAGAATAGAAAGGAAAAAAAAGTAGGTAAAACCAAGAGGCCAGCCGGTGACATTTATTACCCACTGTGGTCCAGGAAAGAATAACAGCAAACTGGAGCTCATACAGAAGTGCCCTGCTGTGAGGAGGAGGTGACTCACTAAGCCCCACCCTGACTTAAATGAAATCTGCCCGCAGCTAACTCTTGGGATATACTCACCAACCAGCCAGCTGATGGCTGATTTGGCTCTCTGATTGCTGATATTGGGAAAAGGATGCCCCAGTTGAGGGAGGAGCATTCCAGTTACTGAAGGACTAACACCAGCTATGAATGAATACACGAGTATCTGGTTATATACTTCAGCCTCCTATGAGTTAGATTGCTGGGAGTCAGGCATCTCCAGGCAGCTGGACCTCAGAGTACCGACTTGGCTGCAAAACAGGTTCAGCTCTCTGGTAAATACATCAAAGTAAAACAACCCTGGGTGACCTCTTTGAGAGCAAGTTAGATGGCTTTGGCACTAAGAAAAACCTTATGACTCAATCATTTTGATCACAGAGTGCAAGGATGTAATTATGCTGGAAAGGCACGATTATCCTGTTCCTGACCCTAACTCCATTCCTGGTCCTATCTCATGACCCAACAAAATAAATGTGAAATTCTCTGGCCCTGGTTACCAGGTCAGTAGGTCAAAGGAATCGTCATTTCTACTTGGCCTGCGAAGGCAGGATTAAGGGTGAGGGTATTGGGAGCACAGAGAGATCTCTTTCATGCCATAGGCAAGTCCTTTACTTCTTCTTCCTGCTCTTTACCTCGGGGTCAAGTGCCTGCTTTCTGGAGTCAGACCTGGATTCAAATTGCAGCTCTGCCTCTTCCCAGCAAGTCTTTTGACTTCTGTGCAGCTCAGGTGTGTTCATCTGTAAAGGGGATGATGAACACAGTTGCCTGGGAGTTGTGAGGACTGTAGGAGGGAACAAACTGAGGACCAGTCAGCTCAGTGCCTGCAATTGTCAGCCCAATTAATGTTAGGTATTGTTACTGGGATGTTCATGTTATTGCTAAGGCATGTATCATGAATCATAGTTATATGGGAGTGTTAGGTGACTGTTCCTTGTATCTATCCTCTCAGACCCTGCTTCTTCTTCATTACTGGGTCTTCAGTGCCTACGGAGTGAGTGCCCGCTCCAGAGGAGACAATCATGAAATATTCACTGACAGGAAAAAAAAAAGTCATTCTTTATGTTTGTAGTTACTAGGTATGAAATAACTTAGTATTTTAGCATCTTCTCTCAAATCCGATTATATAGTTTTTACTCATGTTAAACCGTCTATGACCTCAGGATGTCTGGATCAAAATGGCTGCTCTGAAGAACCCTGTCTGTCTAGTGACAGACCGAGCACCTCACTGCTACCTGCTGTTCCACTCAGTCTTTGAGCTGGGGAGTCCCTCTCCCACTCAGCCCAAACAGAACTGGACTTCCTGACCTACTACTCCTCAGTCCAGCATCTGAGGGGAGAAGCTAGGGGTCTCCTCAGGTAATCATTGATAAGCCTCCTATCAGATGATTACACAGAAGAAGAAAGCATTTTGATGACCATGACCCCACCTCCTGCACGGAGTTAATCTTGGATGGTGATTCTGAGATCTGCCCCCCTCGACAGGCCCTCCCCACCGTCCTGAAGGGACCTTTCCACACACTAGGAGGCCCTGCCTGAGGAATGCTGAAAGGTTAGGAACTGGAACATTTTTGTGAGGTTGCATGGGGCTTTCTCCCTTGTTGTTGGTAAATCTCCTTCTTGCCGGGATTTGTGGGTTGTGGCCCCAGAGGAGCAAATATCCTTGTCATGTATTTGTAAACAATTGTAAATTTATGTAGCAATTATATGTTATGTATTGAACTTGCTGCCAAACACAGCTCGACCAAGAATAACTCCACTTGTAAATTCTCAGTAAAATGGCAAAGTTAATTGAAGGCTCTTAGTGATACTGTGTCTCTTGTTCCCCTCTGTCCCCATGCCCAAGGCATGGAAGCGCAGATCCCAACCTACCCCTGCTCCGCCTGCCAAACTGCCTCAGCTCTGCAGTTGTTCCAAGAGTGTTTATCACCATCTCCCCACCCAGTTTCTACATCCCTAGGTCCTTCACATTTCCCAGGTTATCCTACGGAAGGGAACCTCTTTGCCTGGGTGTCGAAAATGTGAAGCCTGAAAAGTCTCCTCTCTTAACTCTCAAATATGGCATTTGGAACAGAAATGACCTTGACTTGCCTGACCAGCCTCGCCCAAAGCCGACTCTAAGTATGTACCTAGACTAATAACCTTCCGGGTTTCCCGAGGACTTTCTGTCCCAGTTCACTCCAGACACTGCCTCCCGAGTCCCCTGCCCAGGCTTGCCCCTTCCTGGACTTCCTTCCTTGACTCTGCCTCCCTGGCCCCATCGAGCTTCCCCCGCAACCCGACCCCGCCACCATGAGACTCACAGCACCACTGGCCCTCCTGTAGATTTGGGGGACACGGCTTTCTGTTGAAAGATGATAGGTTTTGTGTTTTATAGATTTGTTTATTTTTATATACCTTATTTCCTCCTCCAAAGGCTTAAAAAGAAAGAGGGCAAAAGGGAATATTCAGGTAGGCCAGGAAGAAGCTGGTCAAGGAGGCTAGTACAAAAAATGCACAACTAAACTACAGGCTCTGGAAAGTTGCTTTTTGGAGGACAATTTTCCCAGATGACGTCACAGAAAATTTCTGTCTCAGCCACCGATGATGAAAAAGCCTATGGGGCCATGGTTAGACGGCTGTCCAGAACTTCACAGTCTTGTGAGTCTGAGCAGTGTAAACAGTGGTATCTGCTTGCATCTAGGAAGCATCGTATGGCTGCAAAGTTCCCTTGGCTCTAGCTCTGGCCTGTCCTGTATTTTCCGCTCTTTGGATCTTTGCATGGCTGGTCCCTCGTCCTTCACCGCCCAGAGGAAAATCTATCCCATCGTCTGCTCCCTGATGCCCAGGTGGAATGAAATTCTGCCTCCCCCAAGTTGTTTGTCTTTGCTCTTCTGATTTTATTCATTTCAGAGAGAGAGCGAGAGCGAGAGAGTACAGGCAGGGAGGAGAGGGAGAAGCAAGTTCTCTGCTGAGCAGGGAGCCAGATGTAAGACTCCATCCCAGGACCCTGGGATCATGACCTGAGCAGAAGGCAGGCACTTAACGACTGAGCCACCTGGGCGCCAGTCTTTGCTTCTCTTAAAGCACTGATCTGAGCTGGTGCCAGTCCCCTTGGCACTTGTCTCTGGCTGGCTGCAGATCCTTGGGAGGTCAGAAACAAGGGGATTTAGGGGCACCTCAGCTCAGTCAGTTGAGCATCTGCCTTCTGCTCAGGCCGTGATCCCGGGGTCCTGGGATCGAGTCCTGCATTTATTCGGCCTCTCTGCCCAGGGGGGAACCTGCTTCTCCCTCTCCCCATCCCTTCCTCCTCTTTCTTGATATCGCTTTCTCTCAAATAAATACTTGAAAGAAAGGAAAGAAAGGAATTTTCTTCCTGGGGCTCCATCTGGGTTAGTGCTTTCCCCTAAGTATAAAATCCATGGGAATCTTTGAGCCGAAACCCTCCAGGGATGTGATGACCAGCTCAAACAGCCCCTTAAATGGGGTAGTTTGGGACTCCCTTCCTAGGAAGGAAGGGTTGGCAGCCTCATGGGCTGCTGAGGCCTCAGGGCCTTTCCCCAGCGTCCTTCTTCACTTCTCCTTTTGGGCCTGCTGTGGCTCTCCAGATCTCTCTCCCTCCTGGCCTATGGGGCCCTCCCTCCCAGGTCTGCATCCCTGGTCACAGCAGACATTGGCCTGGCCCAGGTGCTGCCCTCAGGCACCCCTAGCTCACCTGGTCCCATTATTCCCTTCCTGGTTCTCCTCCTACCCACCCAGCTGGAGTCCTCCCTCCCCCCACCCTCCATCCTCTCAATCACTGCCATTGCCCTCCATTCAGGATGTTCTTTCCAGATTAAAAAAAAAAAAAATCAGATTAGGTCCTCACTCCTCTGTTTAAAACCATTTAATGTCCCACTGCTCTCTGGGTATCTGCTAAAATTCTTAACAGGATTTAAAAGCCTTTTACCTGGGCCTTTAGAAATAACAGGATTTGTAATCTTTTTAAAATCAACAAGAATCCTGACATAATCTTCATTTTTCCAGCTGTCAAAGCTATTTAAGGTTAATGAGGTCTGCATTAACTTGATAAAAGGTGATTAACTCATCTGGGCTGAATGGGTGTGCGTTTCAAGGAAATTCTTCTCCTCTTTCTCTGCCGCACCTGGGACACTCTCCTTAGGCGCCAGTATACCCAGGTTCCCTACAGCAGTCGGCGTGGAGAGGGTGGCTGGGTGAGGAGTGGATGGCTGGAGGAGTCACGTAGATGAGATTCCTGGTAAAACCCAAGAAACTCAAAAAAGGCTCACCCCACCCTTTAGAATTCCTACTCTTTGTGGCATGGTGCAACTGTCAGAATTCTTTTAACGGCAAAAAGATCCGGAAGGAATGTAAATGCTCAACAGGAGGGGAATGGTATGTAAACTATAATTGGAATAATATGTGGCCATTTACTGGGGCATCTGGGTACCTCATTTGGTTGAGTGTCTGACTCTTGGTTTCAGCTCAGGTCATGATCTCAGGGTCCTGAGAACGAGGCCCCTGTTAGGCTCCAGGCTCAGCAGGGAGTCAGCTTGAGATTATCTTCTTCTCCCTCTGCCCCTTCCCTGCTATTTCTCCCTCTCGCAAATAAATAAATCTTTAAAAAATATATGTATGTGGCCATTTAATAGGAAGGACTGAAGGCTTTGCAGCAACATGAAGAGACCACATATGGTGTCACATTAAGTGGAGTGTAGACCACAGTCCGAGCCCAGAGAGGTGGTGTAGGAAGGTGAGGTGGTGACAAAAACCTGGATCTTGTGGCTGGATAGACCAGACTGGGCATTCAATTCCCATTTCCCTCACTCATGAGCTGTGTGATCATCTGCTAGTTACTGAACTTCTCTGGGCTTTGTCTTCCTTTTTTAGATGTAAATAATAATATAAGCCGGATTGTCTTGAGTATTAGAGATAATGCATGTAAAATGGCCAAACGGAAATCAAATTAGCTCAATAACCACTAGTTCTCTTCCCCTTCTCTAAGTTGTGTGTGCACACGTGTGTGTGACACTTTTTTTTTTTTTTTTGTAAAAAGACTTGAAGAAAATAGTTAACAAGATTAAACCCTTTCTTATTTTTCCCAACTGTCTCAGTTATCTACTGCTGTATGACAGACGGGCCTAAAACTTAGTGGCTTAAACAACAACCCTTTATTATATCTCATAGCTGGTCGAAAAGTCAGAAATGTGTGCAAGTCTCAGCCAGGCAATTCTTCTGCTCCATGTGGCATGAACTGAGGTATTAGATCAGTGGCGACTGGGCTGGTTTGGAGGGTCAAGATGGCGTCCTTATTCACAGGTCTCTAATGCTGTGGTGACGCCGACTACGGGGCTGGGCCCCGCCGGAGCCACTAGCTAGCAGGGGAAGACTCACAGGAAGAGAAATTGTGATATGCAAATGTGAGAAGACTTCAAAATGACAAGGTGATTTCGAGCACCGAATGAAAGAAAGCTTGCATGTGTGGGAGGTCCTGAGAAGGCCTTCATATGGACCTCAAAGGGTGTGGAAGAGCTCTGGCCAAGCTGGGCTGAAGGCATCTCAGAGGAAGTAAAATAGTCCTAGCCCAAGAACCAATATGGAAAATCCAGGACCTGTCTGGAGATGAAGGAGTAGAGGAATTTGGAATGAAATATAGTCACAGGGCTAAGTCTGAATAAACCACGCAGGGAAGGACTTTTGAATGCCAGGCCAGGTGAGGCAAGATAGATTTTATCTGATAGCAGAGGGGAGGGCTCAACTGCACGGAGTGAAAACCTCACATGCCTAGAGGGGTCAGGCAAGGAAGATGAGTCAAGTGGTCTAGGTATAAAAATAATCAACTCAGAGGCAGCCACTACTCAGCTTTGGCTCACGGTGTCCACTCAGGGACACAGAGCCTCTTTGCCAGAACTTGCGAGTTTCCAAAAGAAGCAAAAAAACAAGTCCTAGCTGAAACGTCTCACTTTGAAAAATGTTAACTAACTTAAAAACTGTGTGCAGGCTAAACAAAACTTGTCTATGGGCCAGAGGAGGCCTGTGGGTCACCATTCCTCCAAGGTGCCCAGCTTAGGTGTTTGTAGGGCTGAGCTGTGGTGTGAAAGGGCAGCTAGGTAAGAGGTGGCGGAAGGAAGATCAGAGAAAGGCCTGGCCAGAGAATCTAGCTGCTTTGTCTCTTTTTCTGTCCTGACAGAGAAATCTGAAGGAGCTTATTTCTGAGGTGTTTATATGGTTTTTTGGTTTTTATTTTTGCCTTTTGGAATCTTCTCTACCTTCGTTTGCCAGGGAAATTTGGATTAGGCCTCGCAGCTGGTTCTGAACTTTTCAGGCTTTCTAACTGAGGTATCTTATACAACCCATTCCCTTTCAGTGATTGGTTACTTTGTTCCAGGGGTGAGGCCTAGTATAAACATTGTGTGTGTGTGTGTGTGTGTGTGTGTGTGTGTGTGTGTGTGAGAGAGAGAGAGAGAGAGAGAGAGAGAGAGAAAGAGTTCTGAAGGACTTAAAAAATAAGTCTATCTTCTGGACTGAGCTTGTTTTCTTTCTTTCTTTCTTTTTTTTTTTTTTAAGATTTTATTTATTTATTTGACAGAGAGAGATGGCCAGAGAAGGAACTCAAGCAGGGGGAGTGGGAGAGGGAGAAGCAGGCTCCCTGCTGAGTAGGGAGCCCGATGTGGGACTTGATCCCAGAACCCCGGGACCATGACCCGAGTCAAAGGCAGACACCTAACCTGAGCCACCCAGGCATCCCTGAACTGAGCTTTCTGAACCAGCAGGAGCTGACTGTTATGGAAACAAAATTCTTTGCCTGCAGTAGACCTGGGGAGGGCCACAAGATTATGAACTCATATTGGCTGACTCCCGTGGATCTGCAAATTATAGCAAACCGTGGTAGAGGACAGTGTTCTACTATATTGTATCTGTGCATTGGGATGAGGGGTTACATAGTGGAAAATTATCGGAGTCAGCAGAGCTAGATGAGAAGATTTTATCTGCTGGGTGACCTTGGTCAGGTCACCTCACCTCTCTGTATCTCGGTTCCCTCATCCATAAAATACAGTGAAGATTTGGTGAGATCATGGGTGAAGAAGGGCCCGGCACCTGGCTGTGCGGCATCCTAGAGGAGACGATGAAGGTATCAGAGCTAAGTGAGATGTGGATTTAAATCTTGACTCTACTCTTTATCATAACAGTTACATGAGTTCAATAATTACTGTGTGTCAGGCTCTGTGCATTATCTTTAAAACCTTTGCAGCCGCTCAGCACGGATGGAGGCGCGATTCTTATCTTCGCTTTACAAATGAAGAAACAGGTTCAGAGAGGTTAAGTAACTTGTCCAAGGGCTCCCTCCCACCGAAGTGGTGAAGCTAGGCTGATTCCAGAGCCTACTTTTTCGAGCTATGTGAGTTAGGATAAGCCCCGTAATTGTTCCCATCCTTTTCCTACAGCTATAAAATTAGGAAATCTTCGTGAGAATCAGGAATAATGTATACAAAATGCCTATCCTAGCAAATGCTGGGCATTTCACGGATATGAGCTGTTTTAACTAAATGCTCGGTGTTATGGTTTGAATTGTGCTCCCTCAAAGATGCTGATGTCCTAACTCCTGCTCCCTGTGAGTGCGACCTTATTTGGAAATGGGGTCTTTGCAGATGATGAGGTTAAGATGGGGTCAATCAGGACCAGAAATTCAGACTGAGAAAGATACATGAACAGGAGATTGGGGGATGCACCGACAGCCTGCAGGGATGCCCAAGATGACCAGCAAACCACCAGAAGCTAAGAGAGGGGGATGGGATGGAGTCTCCCTCGCAGCCCCAGAACCAACCAAACCTGTTGACACTTTAATTTTGGACCTTTGGCTCCAGAACTGTGAGAAAATAGTTTTCTGTTCTTTGAAGCCACGCGGTCTGTGGTCTGACTACAGAACACTGATAGCTCAGCTCATGTTACTCGTATCTTTATCTATTTTACAGATGTCTCTGGCTCCCCGGGCACACACGGCAGCTGGCCCAAGTGTGCTGGGCGCCCTGCATGTGTGCAGCCCACAGGTGGCCCAGAGACAGGGCCAGCATAACCCCCTACTAGACTGGAAATGGAGCCCAGATCAGCTTTCTGTGGGGGGGGGGGCTGCCGTTTGTGCTCCCCTCAACTAATTTCCCACTGCTCTTCTGCTGCCCTGCCCAGGCAAGAAGGACTTTACAACTCATCCAGAAGAAGGTGCTGGTGAATAGACCGGCCCTTCCAAGTGAACGAATCACATTCAACAGGCCAAATCTCAAATACCTCGGTGCCTGGTTGGAAGAGATTTGAGATCAGGTCTCCCGGATCTTCACAAACAGTCCATGTGTCCTGCTGATCACACAGCCCACGAATTGTTTTCCATGCCCAGATAGTCAGTCGTCAGAGATCAAGGGATACTTTCTAGCACAGAAGGTTGTAGAAGCAGCAGGTAAGCACCTCAGGCCTTCAGGGAAATCAGGATGGCCTCAGAGAGTATTTGGAAGTGAAGAGGGGGAGGACCTTGTGAGCCCAAGAGATTCATTGTTAATGCCTGGAAGACAATTAGAATTGGAATGAGCTTCCCCAGCAGTAAGCAGAGACCTGGCCCAGCACTGCTCTTCAGAAACTCGAGAGGCAAAATTCCCTCAGGTTGATTTTCAGGAAAGGAAAGGAAGTCCCCAGACAGAAAGATCATCATAGATGTTTAGAGCAGGGTGGACGACAGGTACATGCCCCTGTTTCTGTTACCGATTTGGGTATAACAGACCACCTGTATAAATTACCTATCGGTATTTAAAAAATTACCCCGAAGTTAGCATCTTAAAATAACAAGCATTTATTATCTTATACAGTTTCTTGGGGAGCTCAGGAATTTGGAATCAGTTTACCTGGGTAGTTCTGGTTTCAGGGTCTTTTACAGGGTTGCAAGTGGTCAGCTGGTGCTGTAGTCATTTGAAGGCTTGACTGGGGCTGGAGGATCTGTTTCCAAGAGGCATAACACATGCAGCTATGGTCAGGAGGCCTCAGTTTCTGGCACACTGTTGTCTAAAGGCCTCAGTGCCTTACCACATGAGTGTGGGGTGGCCAACCATCCTCGTTTGCTCAGCACTGAGGGGGTTTGCAGAATGAGACTCTCGGTCTAAAACCAGGAAAGTCCTGGGCAACCTGGTGACAAGTTGGTCATCTTGCGTAGATTTCTTCCCATGGGACTGCTCACTACATGAAGAGTCATCTGAGAGAGTGACCAAGAGAGAAACAACAAGGTCTTTTATACTTTAATCTTGGAAGTAACATACCACACATCACTTCCACTATATTCTGTTAGTCACACAGACCAGCCCTGGAATAGTGTGCAAAGGGACTACACAAGGGTGTGAATATCAGACGATGAAGATCACTGGAGCCATCTTGGAGGCTGGCTACCCCGTTATCCCAAAACTTAGTGGTATAAAACAACCACCATATTAGGACTTCTCATGTGTCTGTGGGTCAGCAGTGCTCAGCTCGGTGGTTCTTCTGCCCTATATATTGTTGGCTAGAGTTGAAGTCATCTGGGGCTTGGTTGCATTGGAATTCCAAATGACTCATTCACATGGCTGGAAGTTGGTGTTGGCTATTAGCTAGGAGCTCAGCTGAAGCAGCCAGCTGGAGAGTTTTGTTTCTCTGCCACATGCGTTGGGCTAGGTTCTAAGAGGGAACATCCCAAGAACAAGCATGTAAGAGGAAGAAACAAAAGCTACCAGTCTTCCTAACTCTTGAGATCAGAAATCCTCAAACTTGCTCTATTCCGTTGGCCAAAGCAGTCATAGGCACTGCCCAGACTTAAGAAAAGGGGAACTAAATACTAATATATTTTTTAAAAGATTTTATTTATTTGAGAGAGAGAGAATGAGAGAGCAAGACAGGGAAGAGGGTCAGAGGGAGAAGCAGACTCCCTGCTGAGCAGGGAGTCCAATGCAGGACTCCATTCCTAGACTCCACGATCCTGATCTGAGCCGAAGGCAGTCACTTAATCAACTGAGCTGCCCAGGTGCCCCTAATCATTACTATTGTTTTTTGGAAGTAATCTCTGTGCCCCACATGTGGCTTAGACTTAGGTCTTTGAGATCAAGACTTGCATGCTCCAACACCTGAGCCAGGAAAGCGCCTCCAAACATTACTGGTGTGAGAAACTGCATATGTTTATAGGGAGAGGAGGAATTATTAGGGACTATCATACTTCCTAAAGATTATATTTTTGGGTCTTTTACTGGGCAACACAAAAAATACTCAAAGGTGGAGAGGTATGCTAAGTACTCTCAAATTCCTTAATCTATAATGCTGGCTTAATTTTTAAAACAATATTTTTTAGTTTAAAAAATTATACATGTAACTGTGTAATGATATTCATTATTAAAAAATTAGAATATACAGGTAGCATAAGAACAAAAACCCCCTGTAATTCTAATATCTAAACACAATACTGTATAATTTTAGTATATAGCATTCTAGAATTTATTCTATGCAAAAATTATTTTAGTTTACAAAAATAGAACTATTTTATACCTGTTTTGGAACCTACCATTTTCACTCAAAACTACATTGTGAACATCTAAGCTCCAACAGTTTAAGCACTGTGGCATGTTTCATTGTATATCTACCAGTCAAGATTCTAGATGGCAACAATAGCAACCAAGTCTGATTAACTGAATCAGCAAGAGAGGAATTTTTTGAGAGAGTACTGATAGCCCACAGAATCTATTATATGTAGTTCAGTGTTCTATTAGTTATTGCAGTATAACGATTCATAAAACTTAGCGGCATAAAACAATTGTTATTTAATATGCTCATATAGTCTGTGGGTCAGGAATTCTAACAGGATCCAGCAGGGATGATGTCACAGTCTGGGACCTCAGCTGGGAAAATTCAAACTGAAAGATGAAAAGCTGGTGTGGGGAGAGGGTAATGGAATCATCTGGAAGCTTCTTCGTTCACATGTTTGAGATTTGGCTAGGCTAAGGTTGAAGGCTTTTTAAAAAAGGTTTATTTATTTATTTTGAGAGCGAGTCGGGGGGAGAGGCAGAGGGAAAGGAAGAGAGAATCTCAAGCAGACTCCATGCTGAGCACAGAGCCCCATGCGGGGCTCCCTCTCACAACCGTGAATTCACGACCTGAGCCAAAATCAAGAGTTGGACGCTCAACTGCCTGAGCTGTCCAAGTGCCCTATGAGCTACAACTTCTGACCAGAGTGCCTGTACATGGCCTCCGTATATGGCTTAGGCTTCCTCACAGTGTGGCAGCCCCTGGGTAGTCTGACTTCTGACGGGATGGCTCAGTGCTCCAGGAGCTAGTGTTCCTGTAAGCAGGGAGAAAGCCACGTGACCTTTCATGACCTTTCACTATAGTCCTTGATCTAAGTGGTCACAATCCTGTCCTGATTTGAGAGGAGAGAACACAGATTCTAACTCTCAATAGAAGGAACGTGGTGGCCATGTTCTCAAGTCACTATAACTAGCATAAGCTATATAACATAAAAAGCCCAACTTAGAGTGGCTTAATGAATTAAAGTTCATTTCTCGCATCCACAACAGTTCCAGGCTGAGTCGTCTAGGTCAGTGAGGCAACTCTGTTCTGCCAGATGCTGACCTATATGTCACCGGAATCTAGGCTCCACTGCCAGCCTGGGGAGCTGGAATGTCACTAACCGTGCCTATGACTTTGCTCAGCAGGAGCATCTTGCTGCCCACACTCAGCTTACACACCTTCCAGGGAGCAGGAGTGGGCTCATCTGCCTTTCTCTTAGCCTCTGTAGCAGACAGCAGGGGAGTTTAATTCCTGTCTTAGAGTTTCCCCCTGAGAGGAAGGATGATCAGTTGCTACATGCCCCAAAAGCAAAGAATATCCAGTAGAATATGAATGTTATCATCTCTCATCCCCTACTGACAGACACTTAGTTTGATAACATGCTATTGTAACATGTAGTTCACACGGCAGCAAGCAACATTTTCCCACAAATATCTTCAAATATTTTGACTCCAAGGAGTCCTGTCATAGTTTCTAATCTCTGCACCTAGACCTACAGGATCCCATTAAAGACAGCAACCTCTCCTTTGTCTTCAAATGAGAGGTGGACGCTGAGGAATCCGGATAAGATGAGAGAAAAAGTAGAGAAACCCAGGGTAATCCTAGGATTAGGTGCTGGTGTGCCCATGATCCTAATTCGCTCTGTATGAGCACTGTGTGAAGAGCTTTATATACCCTATCTCAGTCTTCACATCCTTCTGATGAGAAAGGCATTATCTCCATGTGGTGGATGGGGAAGTTTAGGTTCTAGGAGATTAAATGGCATATGTAAGGTCTTAGAGCTAGGGTTGAATCCCAGTGCTTTAAGTTACCTCCTCTCTCTTGGAACACTGGATCTTAGGATACTTCCTTTTGTAGCCCAGCTATCATACGGTGGGAAGCCCAGGCCACACGAAGAGGCCATGTACAGGACATTTCACCAGCAAGCCCAGCTAAGCTCCCAGCTGACAGCCAATATCAGCTCCTAGTCATGTGACTGAGCCAGCTTGACTTCTTCAGCCCATTTGAGCCCCCAGATGGCTGTGGTCTTACAGACAACAGAAGCAGCAGAACTGCTCAGTTGAGCTTAGTCAATCCAAAGACCAGTGAGGAATAATAAAATGGCTGTTGTGTTAAGTCACTAAGTTTCGGCAAGATTTGTTACATAGCAATGTATCACCAAAACAGTAGGAGCTACTCCTTCTTGGGGGAGTCCCAGCAGAGCCTGAAGAGGGGGTTTCTACTCTGGGGGTGTAAGTGGAATGGGGACTTTTGATGATCCTTGATGAGTCCATTGCACTAGACTGGGTCTGTACATAACAGTTTTCCTTGCCCCAGCGGGGGAAAACCTCACTGAGTCACAAGGCTGGGAGGAGAAGCTATGTGTGAGTGAGTTAACAGAAATCTGGGCAAGATTCCCAAAGTAAATAATGTTGATTCTCAGCACAAGGAAGGCATTGCTTAACGCTGCTAAAACTTGCATAAATAGTCATTGCTTTATGACGGATCTGCTATATTTTCAAATTTCAAAAAAGTAACCATAATAACCATCATTAAAAGAAATAACAGCACTTGGGAATGCTTAAACACTGCGCACAGTTTCTGAGGGGCATAAGAGGGTTCTTATCCTTTGGAACTTCACAGTCCTGTGGGAAGGAGGTGGTGCCAATATGACCTTTGGGTAGCTCCAGGTGGCACTTGGATTCCAAAGCAAAATCCAGCGTGTGTCTCTCACTTAAAGAGCAAAGGAGGGAGCTTACCACAGTTCAGCAAGATGGTTGCTCTTTGGCCTTACGTATTGAGGCATCCACCTGCAAACCCCTCACCCCTCAGACCCTTCCAGGCCAGTGGTTCTCAAATTTGGGGGCATCAAAATCATCTGGAAGTATGTAAAACATGCAAATTCCAGGGTTCCTCTGAAAAAGATTCCCATTCCATTAGTCTGGGGTAGGATCCCAGAATTTTCATTTTAATGAGAACCAGATGTTTCTTGCACAGATGGGCCCCACACCACATCTGGAAGAGCACTGTAACCTCAAGCCTCCCCTAGAAGCGTAATATGGAGATGGGGAGATTCTTCTGTAGGCCACACCCCCAAGGACCTGGATGGACCTGGGAAACCGGTCAAGATGGGGCTCTCTGGATTCCAAGCCAGGAAGAATCCAACAAACCTATCCAGAGCAAATGGCTTTCACGCTGTGTTTCTTAGAAGCCTAGGGCTTCCTCAGAGGTGCTGTCATATCCCCTCCACTCAATAGCTTCTCTTTTATCGGTTTTCTTATAGTAGGGTTCCAAGAAGGATTTCATTATAAGAAGCAGTTTTATTAAGACAGCTGGTTGGCTCAGTCAGTAGCATCTGCCATTGGGCTCCCTGCTCAGTGGGGAGCCTGCTTTTCCCTCTGCCTGCTGCTCCCCCTGCTTATGTGCTCACTTTCTCTGACAAATAAATAAATAAAATCTAAAAAAAAAAAAAAAAAGAAGCAGTTTTATTACTAAATGCTCTCCCTGCTTAAAAGAGCCCCCGTGTTGGTAAGGTTGAGGAGCAAACAGGACCTTCAAACATTGATGGTGGGAATGGAAAATGGTGTGGCCACTGTGGAAAAGAGTTTGGGGTTCCTCAGTCACTTAAACATACAATACCACAGGAGCACCTGGGTGGCTCAGTCGGTTAAACATCCAACTTTTGGTTTCAGCTCAGGTCATGATCTCAGGGTTGTGAGAACGAGCCCCATTTTGGGCTCCATGCTCAGCAGGGAATCTGCTTGAGATTCTCCCCCTTTCCTGCTGCCCCTCTCCCTGCTTATGCGATTGCTCTCTTTATCTAAAATAAAGTATATAAATAAAATCTTTAAACACACACACACAGACATTCACACACACAATACCATATGTCTTAGTCTGCTTGGGCAGCCGTGGGAAGCTAGTATAAGACCTCTCAGCCAGAACCCTAAATTCACCTTGTGACCAAGTTTCTAAAATTTTGGTCCTCAACCCAACTGGCTGGCGGGCTGGCATTTCCTTTCTATATATGATTAAATGATTATACAGCAAAATCAGCCCCTCCTAGCTGTGAGCTGGCAGGGAAGAATATCCTCAACATCCCACGAGATAAAACTCCATGCCAGGGAGGCCGGGCATCCTGTCTGGCTGTGATTCCATAATTGCCCTAAAAGAGACTCTATGTGGGGCCCCTGGGTGGCTCGGTCAGTTAAGCATCTGCCTTTGGCTCAGGCCATGATCTCAGAGTTCTGGGATCGAGCCCTGCATGAGGCTCCCTGCTCAGTGCGAAGCCTGCTTCTCCCTCTCCCACTCCCTCTGCCTGATCTCCTCTCTCGATATCTCTTTCCCTCTGTCAAATAAATAAATAAAATCTTAAAAAAAAAGTAGTAAAGGTCTACGATGGAATATTATTTAGCCATGAAAAGAAACAAAGTGCTGCTAAATGCTTAAACACAGATGAACCTTGCCAACACAGCGCTGAGTGACAGCAGCCAGTCACAAAAGGCCACAGAAGTGTAGGATTCTGTTCATATGAGATACCCAGAACAGGCAAGTGCACACGGCAGAAAGAAGATTCCTGGTTCCCAGGGGCCGGGGGGAGGGGTACTGGGGAGGAGCTGCTTCATGGGGACGGGCTTTTTTGGGGGGTGATGAAGATGCCCTGCAACCACAGAGTGATGATGGTTGCCCAGTGCTGGGAATGTACCAAATGTCAGTACTAACACATTTTGTGTTATGTGAAAATTTTTTTTTGAATATTTTATTCATTCATCTGACAGAGAAAGACACAGAGAGAGAGAGGGAACACAAGCAGGGGGAGTGGGAAAGGGAGAAGCAGGCTTCCCGCTGAGCAGGGAGCCCAATGCAGGGCTCGATCCCAGGACCCTGGGATCATGACCTGAGCCAAAGGCAGATGCCGAATGGCTGAGCTGCCCAGGTGCCCCATGTTACGCGAATTTTATTACAAGAGAAAACAAATCCTAATGCACAGATTTAGAACAACCATCTCATTTTTTGCTGGCAAGGAAGCTGAGGTCCAAAGAGGGGAATGAGCTGGTCAGATCACCCAGCCTGTTGGGGCCCAGCCATGCGGCTGACCTTTGACCCCACCATGGCAGGCTGCTTCTCTTCCTCTACACACTTGCTGCTGTCCCAGACTGCGGATCCAGGGGGCATGCAAAGGCCTGAGATGCGTGCCACCCCGTCGTTTCCGCAGCCGGGCCCCCTGCCTCGGGTGCAGAGGTGCCCCGGGCCCCACCCGCAGAGCTCGGCGGCCTTCTTGCTCCTTCCCTCAAGTGTGTCAGTAAAAGAAGACCCACGTCCAGCTTCATATTTGAGCAAATCTCCCCAAAGGCTTCACGGGCAGCTGCTACCTTCTGACGGGCTTGATAAAGGTTGGGTGGATGGAATTCCTTACATTGCAGACATTGCGCGGTTTCCCAATCTCCAGCTGAGCCGGCGGTGTGGGGGAGCTGGAGGCGGTGGTCCTGGGGCGGGCTAGGGTTAATCCCGGTCGTGGGCATTTGCGTGCAGTTGGCTCTCCTCTCTGGCTGTTGGACCACATGGATCTGTCACGTGGTAAGTGCTTAATGAAGAGTCTCCGGTGCCAGGGTTCCTGTCTTGGGGTCTTCCTGGGACCGTCTTTTTCATTTTAGTTAAAAGAATTCAGGAAAAAGGCCTCAGTTTCCTCAGCACCCCAGAGAATAGAAGGCTCGAGGTAAGCTTATATGTGAGAGTCGTTTTATTGGTTGCCGTCAGAGATGGAATCATTCACCATTCTGGAAGGTGCAACTGGAGGGGGTAACTTATTAGCATTTGCATTACATGTGAATGTTGGAGGGCGGGTCTTCTGGAACCAGGCCTCCAGCCCCTTGCCTAGTGTCTCAGGAAATAACTAAGTCTTTTGCTTTGTCCCAGGTCCTGACCATTCCTTACATCTCTTAGTTATGGCCTCCAGACTTATGGTGGATTTTTTGAAAAGTGCTTTAACATACAAAGGGGCAATTGCAGAACCCTAGAACGTGGTGCTCTGGACATTTACTGAACTCAGCAGGTGAAAAACCTGGCTGAGAAGGGAAACCCAGCTCTGCCCACTTTCGTCCAGGACCTGCTACAGGATTGGTGGGGGGAGGGTGGGCTTCCTCAGTATTGACAAGGTGACCCTCATCTCTCAGCATTTGGAAGATTATCCTACACCCTGAATTTGTACTTGGAGATCTACATCACGCAGCAGGGATGACTGGGGACACTAATCAACATTTGGGTTAAAGTGGCAAAGGAGAAAACTTTTGCAATGCTGTGGTTTGGGGTATTTAGAACTCAAGGCTGAGGTTGACCTTGTACGTGGTTTCCGCGCTGTGTGGACAGATGCCTCATTTCCTGAAGTAGACTTTGCCCAGCTGGGAAAGGTCTCCCAGCACAGGGAAGTTGAGGAAACGTTGCCATCTCCATTCTTCATTGGCGATTTCAAAGTGCACAATCCTGCTCAATGCTCTGAGAAGTCCAGCAAGAGAGAAATCTGCTTTGGTGTTTTTGACCCACAATTTTCAGACTTCAGAATTCTTTCTCTTCATAATCCTCATTTATACCCCATGAAAGCCAGCTTTCCTAGAACATACTTGGGAAATGCTGTCTGATGTCCAGTGGGTGCTTCTGGCCCATGGTGCCCCACAGTGAGGTTGGTGGGGACCTTTTGGCAGGATGCATGATAGAGAATCTTGCTGTGAAAATCCATGAAGTAAAATCATTTATTGTGCCTACTCGGCCCCTTCCCATACTGTGCTTTTGTGGTTCTTTCTGCAACAACCACGAATCCACGGACACGTACTGCATAGTGTATGCTGGCAGCTTTTTCTACGCCACCCATGCAATCTGCATCAACCTGATGACCCCCATTTTACCGGTGGGGGCATCGAGAGCCAGAGAGATTACGTGGGGAGGTTACTGGGTCACGTGGGTGGCAAAGCTAAGACTGAGGCTGAGGCTGGTGGGGCTCCATATTGACATTCCCTCCTCAAACGCTGAGGGAGGCAATGGAAAATGGTGCAGCCACTGTGAAAAATAGTTCTGACGACTCCTTAAGAAGTTAGCCATAGAATTGCCACGTCTTGGTGTGCTCAGGCTGCTATAACAGATACCACAGCCTGGGGGGCTTAAACAGCAGACACTTATTTCCTACAGTTCTGAAGGCTGGGGAGCCCAAGATCAGGGTTAGTGTCTGCGTGATGGACCTCTTCCTGGCTGGCAGAGGTCTGCCTCTCACCACGTCCCTCCTTTGTCCCATGCCACAAGTTGCATTTTGCGGGCACTCTTTCTTTTTTTTTTTTTCTGATTTTCTTGCGGGCGCTCTTTCTGGAGTGTCTGATTCCCACCAGAAACTGTTTTGGACCTTGGAAAATTCAATCATTTTAGAGGATTCTTTTTCCTCCTTCAGGGATTGTATTTCCCTTGGATTTGAAATGCAGCTCTGATATTTCCTGGTTGGGTGAGCTTGGGCCTCAGTTTTGTCATCTGTAATATAGGATAATATCTCGTGTGTTTCTCCTTTGATCTTTTCTTCTTTCACTTCTTCCTTCCCTTCTTTCCTCTTTCCTTCTCCCTTAATTTCTTTCTTCCTTATTTTATTTTTCCATTTTTCCATAAACCCTGACCTCCCGTGTTAATTTCCCCCCGGAAGAGCCTTGAAACCCCACCATGGGCCCTCCCTAAAATGGCTTGAGAGGTACTGATGGATTTTCAGTAACAGACCAGAAGAGAGGCGGCTGCTGATTAATTCCACGCCAGCCAGCGCGTTCTGTGCTCTGCATCTAGAATAGGGCAGTTTCCAAGGTGACCGAGACTAGTGTGTGAGGACAAGGTGAGGGCCTGGAGTTATGAGCTGCCAAGCTCGTGAAGCACGCAGGCTTCCTCTGAGCCACTCGCGGCCCGCTGCTTGCCAACCAATTTAGCAACCGACTTGCGGCAAAGTATTCCCACAATATCTAGTGATCAGTGCATCTATAAATAGGACCGTAAGAACAATTTGGATAGATGTTAATATACGGGTTCAGTCTCCGAGGGACTAAACCTTGAGTTGTTTTGACCTCAGAGAGCCATCAAAAATCTGCTGCAAGGAACAATTCTGCAGTCATCTGTGGCAGCTGTTTCGTTCCTGTTCAACATGTCCTTGTGTGTGTAATTTACTAACATGATAATAACGGGCTTCTTGGCTCTTTGCAATTTACAAAGTGCCGTCACACACTTTTCATTTGATCCTTGCAAGACAGGCATTATTACTGAGGTTCAGGAAAGACAGGTAACTCGCCCCAGGACATTCAGATTGTGGGGTGAATGGGTCTGGGGAGGGGTGGGGATGGTGAGGCTGGTGATGGTAGTCTACACCCAACACGGGACTGAAGATTAATCGTCACGTTCTACTGACTGCGCCAGTCGGGCACCCCTTTTCCTTTGATTACTTTGCATGAAAAGTAGGTTTGCCAGATTTAACAAATAAAAATACAGGATGCCTCCTTAAATTTAAATTTCAGACAAACAATAATTTTTTTTAAAGATTTTATTTATTTGATAGAGATAGACAGCAAGAGAGGGAACTCAAGCAGGGGGGAGTGGGAGAGGGAGAAGCAGGCCTCCAGCTGAGCAGGGAGCCCGATGCAGGGCTCGATCCCAGGACCACGACCGAAGCCAAAGGCAGACACCTAAAGAATGAACCGCCCAGGTGCCCCACAATAATTTTTTAGTATAAATATGTCCCATGGTGTATTTATTTGGTAACCCTAATTAAAAATACTTGTTATTAAAGCTTTTCTTTTAAAGCGATGAGAATAACTTACAGAAAATTTTGAAAGATCATATAAGCAAAAGGAGGAAAATAGAAATTACTCCCAATTTTACCGTCAGGTAATATTAGTAATTTAATATTAACTTAATATTGTGGTACATCTACCGTGACCTTTTTTCCTATGCATATATTTCCATGTGTAAATTGCTTTTTTAAAAATAGGAAATGAGATTTACTGAATATACTACTTCAGACTTGTTTTTTTTTTTTTTCCCATTCAATAATAAGGTATGAACATCTTTCCATGCCCTTACGTATTCTGTACTATCAAAATGACAAAATGGCAAGGTCATGGGTTGGATAGCATTCTGCCTTTTAGCTAACCTCCTCTAGGCAAACCCTTACATTGTTTCCAATGTTTCCTTATTATAGACTTGCCATGAACAGTCTTTGCTAAGTCTCCCTGCACATCCCTGGGATAAATTTCTGGCAGTAGAATTTCTAGGTCAAAGGATATATGCAAACTTTAAAGGTTTTGGTTACATATTGTCAAGTTGTCCTCCAGAAAAGTTCCAATTTACATTCCCACAAACAGTATCCCAAAGTGGCTTTTCCTTGAATATTGTCCACACTGGGGATTACACTAAAAACAAACAAGAAAAATAAACACTCTGATTCTGAGTCCACCCTGACTCCATAATCATATTCAACCCATTCTAAGCCACTCTTTTTAAAAAAATTTTTTTAAAGATTTTATATATTTGGCAGAATGAGAGGGAGCACAAGCAGGGGGAGTGGCAGGCAGAAGGAGAAGCAGGCTCCCCACCAAGCAGGGAGCCCAATACGGGGCTTGATCCCAGAACCCTGGGATCATGACCTGAGCCGAAGGCAGACGCTAAACCGACTGAGCTACCCAGGCGCCCCTACCTTATTTGGATTCTTATTAAAAAAAAAAAAAATTGGAGGTGCCTTGGTGGTTCAATTGGTTAAGCGTCTGCCTTCGGCTCAGGTCATGAACCCAGGGTCCTGGGATTGAGCCCTGCATCAGGCCCCCTGCTCAGCGGAGAGCCTACTTCTCCCTCTCCTTCTGCCTGCCAATCTGACTACTTGTGCTCTATCTCTCTGTCAAGTAAATAATAATTTAAAAAACTTTAGAAAAAAAAAACTATTGGACAGAATCCACTTATAATATTTATGAGACAATTAGAAATTTGAACACTGGATATTTAATTATATTAAATAATTATTAATAATTTATGTGACAACAGTATCATGGCTTTATTTTTAAACAGAGTCCTCATCTTTTAGAGCAGGGGTCCTCAGTTTTGAGATTTTACCCTCCAGGATATTTGGCTATATCTGGAGACGTTTTTGGTTGTCCAAACTGGGGGAGGGGTGTTACCAGCCTCTAATGGGTACAGACCACAGATGTCACTAAATATCCTACAACAAACAGGACAGCTCCTCACAACACAGAATTATTTGGCACTCAATGTTAAGAGTGCTGAGGTTGAGAGGTCCTGTTCTAGAGATAAATCCTGAAATATTTATGGGCAAAGTGATAGTAGGGGTGGGATTTGCTTCAAAATAATGTGTGATAGAGGAGAAGGATGAAGGTCTGGATGCATAGACTGGTTGACTGGTTGATAGCTGGGTTTGGGTATGGGGCTTCATCATATTTATCTCCTTTAGATAAGTTTGAAATTCTCTGTCATAAGAAGTTAAACCTTCCCATGAGGTGAACTGTCATCTTTGGGGTCCTTCTCTAAAAGGACCGTGTTTAACACTTTCGGGTGACCTTGAACATTTTCTAACCTCATTCACACAGAAATTGTGAGGCAGTTTATTTTTGGTGTCCTCTTATCTCTGCCGTCCTTAGTACCCCAGGAAAGGTATGTAGGTTGAGCTTTTTCTAACTATTTCCTTATCTGTCAAAGGGACATGAATGAAGCTTGCTTACTTCCCTGGGGCTGCTAGGAACTCGGGATTCAATGTTGGCTAACATTACCAAAGTCGTGATATCTTTCTTCCCCTAATATTAAGTGCAGTTTTAAATTTTGATCTAAAGTCTTTGCATTTCAGTGTAATTTTAGTCTCATATAATTAGTTGGAAAGTAATCCCTCCTCTTTAATTTTCCAAAAGATTTTGTGTAAAATTGATATTTTTTCTTCCTTTCATGTTTGGTAGAATTCACCTGTAAAGCCATCTGGACCTGGAGCTTTCTTCATGGAAAGGTTTTTAAACTATAAATTAATTTCTTTAGTAGATGTCCTGGTTGTTGATTCGTTCTTCAGTGAGCTTTGGTAGTTTGTGTCTTTCAAGAAATGCATCCATTTCATCAAATTATCAAATTTACTGACATAAAGTTGTTCATAAATATACCTATCATCCTTTTAATCTTTGTAGAATCTATAGTGATATCTCCTCTCTCACTTCTTAAATTGGTAATTTGTGTCTGAATTAAAGACTTAGAAGGCAAAAATTCAACAGGAAGATAGAATTGCTTTGTTCACATGAGAAAATCTACTTAAATTTGAAGCTTTTGGTTTTCTACATTTTTATAGAAATGTTTCTTATACTGAATAAATGCAGCAGGGGGCTTATGGGAAGCAGAAGAGAGATTGATGAAAATCTGATTTGTAACCAGGCTCCATCTTTATGAAAGGAGGAACTGGGATATGTTGCCTTCAAGGATTTTTTTTTTTTTTTTTTTTGCATTGAGTTAGCTTCAAAGAACCTGATAGTTTTGGTCAGAGTCATTGACTCTTACATTAGGGATCCTTTCCAAACCACTGAGTTAACCCTCTTCTTACTTTAGTAGCATGTGATCCTAAATGATGCCACCATGCCTGTTTACTCTCAAACCCTGGAGGTTCTGACAGCGACCAGCTCCGATAATATCTTAGGTCTACTTTTCCAGGAAGCTTTTGGGGAAAGTTTGAAATAGTGACAAAACCATGGGTTTTGGATTGAGACAGACCAAAATTCAATGTTTGGACCCAGGGCAAGTTCTGAAAATTCTCTAAACTCTTACTTTCCTCATATACAAAATGGGGATAATGAGAACTAATTCATAGTGGGATGTTTAAATGAGATAATACATATGTCTAGCACATATAGCAACTCTGAGCAGATATCAAAGTGTGGTCCCTAGGCTGATAGGATCAACATCACCTGGAAACTTGTTAGAAGTGTAAATTCTTGAATTCTGCCCCAGATCTACTGAATCAGAAACTGTAGGGGGCAGGGCACCCCTCCTACAACAAAGCTTTCCCCTTTCTTCTTTCCTTCCTTCCTTTTTTCCTTCCTTCCTTCCTTCCATGTTCCTTCCTTCTACAATCTATGTTTTAACAAGCCTTCTAGGGGCTTCTGATAACTGGCCAACTCTGAGAACCCCTGGACTAGCATTCTAGCACATTCTAGCAGATGTAGAATCTGTAGATGTAGGTGTAGAAATCTCAAGAAATGCTAGTTTTCTCCCCTTCTTTTTCTTTTAAAGTTTTATTTATTGTAGCAAGAAAGACAGCATGTGAACGTGGAGGGAAGGGACAGATGGAGAGGGAGAGAGAGAACCTCAAGCAGACTCCTTGCTGAGCACAGAGCCCAATGTGGGGCTCCATCTCACCACTCAGATCATGACCTGGGGCAAAATCAAGAGTCGGATGCTTAACTGATTGAGTCACCCAGGTGCCCGCTCCCCTTCTTTATGCTTTCTTGGTAACTACTTTTCCAGCTTATTTTTGGCTTTCATACTAATTAAACTCTTCAAGAGTCAAGACGGTTTTTCTCTGTCTCATCGTCTTTTTTTCTTTCTCTTTGCAAAGTTCCTGGTGAGTGTTAGCATTCAGTAGGAACCCAGAGAAAGTTAACGATATTTCCAGGTGCCAAACAAGGACAGAAGTGCCCTTGGCTTTACTTATTCATTTGACTCATATAGCACCTTGGCTCAATCGTGTGTCTGGAAGATGAAGTGTTCAATGTGTGCCGGGAGTGAATACCAATCCAGCTCGAGTACCAGGGATGCTGGGAGTGTGACGTTTTCTGCTCAGTGTCAACCAGGCACCACTTCAACCCCAATAAACATAAAAGCCAGAGCAATGTCATAGACCATTTGGTCTTGATTAAAGAAGACGTAGTAAAACCTCATCAATTCACAGAAAGTGGAATAAAAGAAAGGAAGGAAGGCCAATAAAGAAATGAAAAACAACTATACAGAAAGTTGCATAGAAACTGTCTTTGTTTTAAAAATTGCAATTTTAGGGCGTCTGGGTGGCTCAGTGGGTTAAAGCCTCTGCCTTCGGCTCAGGTCATGATCTCAGGGTCCTGGGATCAAGCCCCACATGGGGCTCTCTGCTCAGCAGGGAGCCTGCTTCCTCCTCTCTCTCTGCCTGCCTCTCTGCCTACTTGTGATTTCTGTCTGTCAAATAAATAAATAAAATCTTTTAAAAAAATTGCAATTTTATTTGCCTCGCACTTTAGGTTGAAGAAAGCACCTAAATCTGAGACCAGTTAACAGTGACCCTGCATGACTGCTATGAGAAATGAACCTAATCCCAGGTGCATTCTCAGCACAGTGACCTTAACATTCATGAAGCACTCACTAAACAATATTATTAAATTATTACTGGTAGTAAGAGCAGGTGGTGAGTGAATGTTTATTGGATAAGTGGTTAATTCAAAGAGTGGTTAAATGAATGAACTGTCAATTTGTTTGATCATCAACTTTTCTTTAGTTTTCAGGGAAAATTATTCAATCAATAGCTAGTGAGTCCCATAACAGCCATGAAATAAGTACAGTTGAAACTCCAAAAAAAAAAAAAAAATCCCTTTTCATTATTGCCCTAAACTAGAAACTACTCAAATGTCCATCAAAAGGTGAATAAATAGGGTCTGCCTGGCTCAGTTGGAGCAAGCAACTCTTGATCTTGGGGTCATGAGTTCAAGCCCCAAGTTGGGGTTAAAGCTTACATTAAAAAAAAAAAAGATGAATGAATACAGAAATTGTAATTCATCCATATAATGGAATACTATTAAGCAGTAAAAAGGAACAAATTATTGATACACATAACCACTTGGATGAGTGTCCAAAACATTATAAGCAGAAGAAGCCAGACACAAAAGGGTACATACCGAGTGATTTCATTTATATCACATTCTAGATAAGGCAAATCTAATCTTTCATCTGAGAGCACATCAGTGGTTGCCTGAGGCTGGGAATGCGGGTTGGGACTGATTGCAAAGGGACCTGCAGGAACCTTCCACGGTGACGGAAAATGTCTCTATCTTGGTGGTGGTGGTGGTGAAGAGAGTGTATACATTTGCCCAAACTCATTGAATTGTACATTTAAAACAGATGGGTTTATTGTCTCTAAATTATAACTCAACAAAGTTGATTAAAAAAACGGAAGGAAAATAGTAACTGTGTCTCCTAGGAAGGCCTGGAAGCCCCTTTTAGTGCCTGTGTGGATTCTGACTCCAGAGTGAGATGGGGCAAAGGCTCTGAGACCTGCCCATTTTATTCTGCTCTGGCTGGAGAGGCCATGCCCCATCCACTCAGGTTCCACCTTCCAGAGCCGGTCACCTGGGGAGGCCAGTGCATGGTGTGGGGCAATGTGGCCTAAAGCAACGTAATTGCTGCATGCAAATCAGATATTTCCAGCTTGTTCCTCAGGCCCTCCTCTTGTTTTGCTCTTAAACTAAACACGTTAACCTCTCATTTCAGCACTGACCTGGCATGTGTCCAAAATGCATTAAACACAATGTTCCAAGCCCTGAGGGAATCATTCAGAGGGCCCTAGAGAATCTTAACAAGCTGTCTCACCTTGAAAGGCTATCTTACAAATCGTTTTCCAAACTCCTACAATCACAGACATTCTGTGTGGCCTCCAGCCCGGTAGAAGTGTGGGTTTGGTCACCACAGAAGAATCTGGACTGAAATCTGGGGTGGGAGAACAGACACCAAGGACGTATTGTCTACCCCACTACCGGTAATCATCTTTTCATCCATCTATATATCTTCTCAAATAACCTTTCACAACATAAACGTAATTATTTGAAGCATGGAGAGAAACACACACAAAGTAAGAATCACCACCAAATGATTACCACCGATTCACATTTTCTTCTATTTTTTAGGAATATACACATTCTGTCTGTCTCTCTCTCTCTCTCTCTCTCTCTCACACACACACACACACACATATTTATTTAAAATAAAAAATAAGATCTTACTGTTACAATTGTTTTGTTATCTGCCTTGGCCAATACCTAGTTTAGTGAGAACATGTCCTCATGCCGTTAAATAGTCTCGGTCAACTTTCTGTCAGTCAGTCACTTAGTCAGTTCTTGCTGTAGAACAAGCAACCTCAAAATCTTAGTACACATATGTGGTAAATTAGTTCTCACTTAGGGGTTTGCGGGTCAGTGGACTCTGGTCCATATGTCTCCATCTCGCCCCCTAGGATCAGCAGGCTAGTTCCAGCATGTTCTCAGGATGACAAGAGAAACACAAGGGGACATTCTCGTCCACTTCAAATCTCGACTGATTTTACATCTGCGAACATCCCATTGGAGAGAGCAAGTCACACGGGCAAGCCCAAAGTAGAGGGACAAAGAAACCAACTCTGCTGTTTGTGGTGGAATTGCAGTTACATGGCAAAGGGCATGGATACAAGGAGGGAGGTAAGCTTGGGGCCAGTAACACAATCTCCCACACACTTCATTTTCAGTGACTCACATGGATGCTCACGAATTCATTTATTTACCACTCATCTAGTGTTATGTGTCAGCAACTATTCTAAGTGTCTTATAAATACGTAATTCTCAAAACACAGCTATGAGGTAAGTGCTATTAGTAACCTCATTACACAGATGAGGAAACTGAGGTACAGAGAGGTTAAATAGTTTGCCCATAGTCATCCAGCTGGTAAGCAGGGGTGGGGTCAGGGTGAGGTGGGGGGGTTGGGGGAAGCAAGGACGTCTGCATCCAGAATCTGTGTGGGAAAGTGCCATGCTAGGCAGCCTCCCTCTTGATTTGTCCATTAGCACCCTGTCCCCACTAGAATGTGGACAGCAACTGAGCCCCCAGGGCCTGGGGGCATTCAGGATATAATTCTTGAATGAGTTTAATCATTATCTTATCATTAAATATTTCAGTTGGCTCAGGTATGTTTGGCTAATATATACTGTATGGGCTGAACTATGTTCTCTCAAAATTCAAATGTAGAAACTCTAGTGCCATCAACTCAGAATGTGACTATATTTGGAGAGGGCCTTTACAGAGGTGGTTAAGTTCAAATGAGGCTGTTAGGGTGGGTCCCTATGCAACCCGACTGGGGTCCTTATAAGAAGAGGTCACTTGCCCACACGGAGAGACAGCAGGGATGTGTGTGCACAGAGGGAGGACCCCGTGAGGACACAGCGGGAAAGCAGCCGCCTGCAGGCCAAGGAGAGAGGCCTCAGAAGAAACCGAATCTGCAGACAGTTTGATCTCTTGACATCTAGCTTCCAGAACTGTGAGAACACGCATTTGTGTTCTTTAAGCCTCCAGCGTGTGGAATTTTGTTACGGCGACCCTTGCAAGCTAACACATATGCCACGTTGCTACAAGCATCAGAGACGTGAAATCTTTCCTCAGCTGGCTGAGGAAGAGTGGATGGCAGAACTTTGGGGGCCCATCTGCCTTGCTCAGGAATGCAGCTATGAGGGTTGGGGGGAGGCTGGCCAGGGCTCTGTAACTCCTTCTGAATGTTTCATTTCCTTCTGTAGGTTTTCTTTAAAAAGGAATGCAATTAATAGGGTGAGAATTATGGACAGAATTTAGAAACTTGTGATCCACGGGCAAGACTAAGAGTAGAAGGTTAAGACTGAGATTTTTTGCGGCTCAAACACACCCCTTACTTTTCCTTCCTTGTATACCTCCTAACAGATTCATCAGCAAACACCGGGTGTCTGTTATGCCGAGTCCTGTGCTGGGTGCTGGGGCCACCCTGGTCACAGGACAAGAAGTACCTGCTCCCATGGGGCATGCCTCCGAATTCTCACAAGCAACTAAAATATTTCAACCTGAAATGTTGAATCAGGGTCACTGAATAATAGATTTCCATATCCATGAATTCACTTTCTCACTGATTCATTCATTCAAAAATCTATTTAGTGCTTACTAGGTACCAGCTGCTGTTTTAACCATAAGAGAAGGGGCTTCAATAAGACATTGTCACTGTTATCTGAAGGCTCAAGTTTAATAGATGAGTGACCAGTAAGCTCATGGGCCAATGGCAGTAATGGGGATGGAGGAGGGGAGTAGTCCTGTTGTGGCACAGGGGACTGTGGTCATGCAGGGGACTGTGGTAGTACAGAAATCCTGGGCAAGACATGGTCACTCTGCTGAAAGCATAGGGAAGGCTCTCAGGGCAGGGGAAATTTGTCCTTAGTCTTGAAGGATACCTCGTGAATCGGAGTGGTTGTGGGTTCTGGTCGAAATGGAGCTAGATTAGGCAAAAGGGGGAAGTTTTCTGGAGCCCACAGGGACTTTCCTAGAACCCATAGGAAACACGGTCTCCCAAGGCCTGGGACCAGGAGCTGGACAGTCTTTGGAAACCGAAGTAGAAGATTTCGTCTGACTTGCCAAAGCTGCGAGGCCTCTATCTCTTCTCCTCTCTGCCCATCTGCTTCCTGTTCCCCTTCAATAGATCAGCCTTCTTGATTTTTCTGCCCACCCACAGCTCCTGAACTGACCCATCTTTGAGTCAAGCAACCAGCAAAATCTGACTCTTTTATTTGAGGCCAAACAGCATATTCTTGGGAGAAAAACTTCTGACTGACCTGTTTCCATCAGGTGTCCACTCTTGATCCAATCAGTTATGGTCTGGGATGGGCAGGGCTGCTGATAACAAAAATGGCTGCCAGGTCCCATTCGGAAAGGTGGGAGAGGGGTTCTCAGAAAGGGGTGAAGTGAGCCACAGTGACATCACAGAAGGCATCTTCCACAAGGTGCGAAGGTGGGGAGTTGATTATGGCTTTTAATTTAAAAACCCTTCAAGAAAACTGGCAGCATATGAGATGAAGAGTAGCAAATACCACCGGTTCAAGTCAAATTCCCAAACCAACAAGACTAATTAAACACAAAGCGGTATATAGTAAAGCTTAGATAACAAATACCAGAGGATTACGTAATAGAATCTAATGAGATTTCTAGAGTCAGTTTAACCAATAAGGAGTGGGGGGTGGGGGGGAGTAGTCAAATTCATGGGGTCAATCTGGGCCCTAGGAAGGAGTTAAAAACATGGGAATAGGAAAAGAGCAGAAAAAAGAGAAAATAAAACCTCTCCAGGTATGGGGGACTAGAGCACAGAGGAAGGGGAAGGGTCTGGAATTCCCATCTGTGGGGCTCCCTTGATCTTGTGACCTTGCTGCACGTGGCCATTTTAATCCGATAGACATGATCGGGCAGCTTTCCCAGAGAAGGGACATTCCTTTCTCTTTCAGGTCAAGAATTTCCCAGAAGCCTTTGGGACTTCTGGAATTTCTGTTATGAAATTCAGAAATCCTGATGATTTGGGGACGGCACTGTTATTATGAATACCAGGACATCTAAAAATGACAGACAGGCAGGCAGGCAGACAGAAAGAGGGGAAAAAAAGAGAAAACTTCATAAAGTAGGACTAAAATATGCCAAAATGTGTCCTTTTAAAGACCATGTCATCAGAGAAGGGGAAAGATAATGATTATAATCTAGCTTCTATTCTCAGTCTTCCAAAGGTATCAAAGGAAGGCAAATGTGTTAGCCCTGAATCCATGTCTTTCAGGGCCTGCCAATGGCCAAGCTGAGACAACTAATGAGAAAGAGAAAAAAATGATTAAGTTGAAGGCTGTGCATTCTTTCCTGGGAGACTCTCAGAGAATGGTCTGAGGAACTCTAGGGGAGTGACGTGCTTTCCCAACTGTTTAAAGGAATCCATGAAGTTGAAAACCTTTTTTTAAAAATTAAATTAAATTAAATTTTAATTTTTAAAAAAGGTTTTATTTATTTATTTGAGAGAGAGAGCACAAGCTGGATGGGGATGGGGGAGGGGCAGAGGGAGAAGCAGACTTCATCTGAGCAGGGAGCCCACCAGCAGCTGGGCTCGATCCCAAGACTCCCGGGTCACGACCTGAGCCCAAGGAGACACTTAACCGACTAAGCCACCCAGGCGCCCCAAAACTCTTTTAATAATAATATTAAGACTTCCTTTGCCCTTTCCTCTGTGTTTATATTTGCATTAATGGCGCGAAAGCCATGGTGGGGCCCCAGGATGAATCCAGACAGTGGCATTAACTGTCCCGTGGTTCTGGGGGCGTTAGATTGTTTTCATCGTGCACTTGCGTGAAAAGAAACCCCAGCTGCACTTAAGAATCTCCTTGATGAGCAGTACCGTTCTTGATGTTATGCAGCTGTGACCCCTGCATACCCATCCTTTCAGGATTCTGTGTGGCAGAATGAGAGTGTTCATACTGCTCTTGCACACTGAAGTGCACTCCTGTCTCTCAGGGGAAAGCCCATACCTCGCGGAGTTGGGAGCTGAATGAACTAGAGGCTTTTTCCACAGAACTTCAGTTTTACTAGAAAGAATGACTGACAAGCTCATAATTTAGCCTTGGGGACTGGACAGACACGTTCTTGAAAGAAACAAGCCTGTTACTTTAAGGAAAACAAATGAGAGCATTTGTTGCCAGTGGTAACACTCAGGCTTTTAAGTGAAAATTAGAATTTTGGAAAACTAGTATCGGCCATTTTGAACCTTACACCTTCCCAATACTTAAAAGACCTTTTTTTGGATAACATTGGTGGTGATACTAACACATGTGATTTTTAAAATACTGTGAATTAAAATGTGTCAACATCTGGAAGATGTGCATGGCTCAGTGAATCACTATTTCCAAACGACCAATGGATGAGGTTCTAAAATCATGCATGGGTAAAAGATCCATTCAAAGTACAAAATAAACCAGCAGATTTTAATTTAAGATAATATGAAAAGTTCACTGATACAGTTTTAGATGTCATATTGCAACCAACCTATAAGAAACTATCACTTACAGAGTTTAGACAGAGTATACAGAGAATATTCAGAATTATCTGAAAAAAACTATTAAAATATTCCTCCTTTTTGTTACATATTTGTGTGAGGCTAAATATATTTTCATGTACTTAAACCAAAACAACTTATGTTACAGATGAAATGCAGAAGCAGATACGACAATCCAGCCTGTCTTCTATTTTAAGCCAGAAATACATTTGTAAAAATGTAATTTTTTTGTTTTAGAAGATATTTTTTATAAAAAATGCTATTTATGTTAATACGTAATGGATCCATTCCTCTTAAAGTAATTAATAAGTATTCTAAGTACTTTTCAGTTTTAGTTTTTCATACAGTAAATTTCACTGGATGTAACCTATATAAGCAAAACTTTTTTGAGTCCTCAATAGTTTAAAGAATGTAAAGGGGGAAACATAAAGAGTGTATGGTTTGAACACATAGAAGTTTATTTATCGTTCCTGTAACAGCCCAAGGTAGAAAGGTCAGTGGGCAGCTCTCCCCTGCACTGTAATTAGTTACTTAGGCTTTTCCCATGTGGTACCAACTCTTACTCTGGCCGTCGTGCGCTCAGTTAATACAGGGAAAGAGCAGGAAAGAAAGCATTTGGGAGGTTTTTTTTTTCCCCCCCAAAGATTTTATTTATTTATTTGACAGAGACACAGCGAGAGAGGGAACACAAGCAGGGAGAGTGGGAGAGGGAGAAGCAGGCTTCCCGCCGAGCGGAGAGCCTGACGCGGGGCTCGATTCCAGGACCCTGGGACCACGACCCCAGCGGAAGGCAGACGCCCAATGACTGAGCCACCCAGGCGCCCCTGGGAGATTTTTATAGACCAGTCTGCAAGGGTCCCATTAGTTCCTCTCATTCTACGTACGGGCTAAACTCAGTCACGTGATCATTGTTAACTCTAAAGGAGGCTGGGAAATCGGTCTAGCTGAGTGCCCAGGGAGACGGAGGAAGATTCAGCGTGGAAGGCCGGCAGCTCCCGACATGCCATCCCAGGCTATTTCCCATCTAAATTATTTTTTTTTCTTATCAAGATTATTTACAATCTCTTAATCTTTTTATTATTTGCTTATATAATTTTATTTTTATTATTTTTTAAATTAATTTTTTTGTGTGTGTGTTCCAAAATTCATTGTTTATGCACCACACCCAGTGCTCCATGCAACCCGTGCCCTCCTTAATACCCACCACCAGGCTCACCCAACCCTCACCTCCCTCCCCTCCAAAACTCTCAGTTTGTTTCTCAGAGTCCACAGTCTCTCATAGTTTGTCTCCCCCTCCGAGTTCCCCCAACTCACATAATGTAAAATTTGTCATTTGAAATAGTACAGACTCACAGGAAGTTGCAGAGATAGTACAAAATCTTGTGAAGGCTTCCCCCAAAGGAGACACCTTCTAGAGCTGTAGGACAATGAAGCTGGAAATTGACTTCGGTGCATTCCTGTTAAGTAGACTATAGACCTTACTCAGTTTTTATCATTTTTTAAACCCGCATTCATTTGTGTGTATGTATATGTGTGTTTTTCTATATCCTTTGATTTATAAAAACTGTCCTATAGTATGTGTTTTAATATTCTGAGTTGTCTTAGATCCTTTTTGAGAAGTAAGTGTGCTGTTGGGGTGCCTGGGTGGCTCAGCCTTTCAGTGCTCAACTCTTGATTTCAGCTCAGGTCATGACCTCAGCATTGTGAGATGGAGCCCCGTGTTAGGCTCTGTGCTCAGTGGGGAATCCACTTGAGATTCTCTCTCTCTCCTTCTCCCTGCCCCCCATCACTCTCTTTCTTTCTCAAATAAATAAATCTTAAAGAAGTAAGTGTGCTAAAAAAAAAAAAAAAAGAAGAAGAAGAAGAAGAAGTAAGTGTGCTATGGGGCACCTGCGTGGCTCAGTCAGTTGAACATTTGCCTTTGGTTCAGGTCATGATCCCAGGGGCCTATGATCCAGTCTTGCTTGCATGGGGCTCCCTGCTCAGTGGGGAGCCTGCTTCTCCCCCTGCTTGTGCACACATGCACTCTCTCTCAGTCAAATAAACAAACAAAATCTTTTTAAAAAGGTGTGCTATAGGGGCGTCTGGGTGGCTCAGTGGGTTAAGCCTCTGCCTTCGGCTCAGGTCATGATCTTAGGGTCCTGGGATCGAGCCCTGCATGGGGCTTTCCACTCAGCCTGCTTCCCCCTCTCTCTCTGTGCCGGCCTCTCTGTCTGCTTATGATCTCTCTCTCTGTCAAATAAATAGATAAATAAAATCTTAAAAAAAAAAAGGTATGCTATAAATAATAAAGAAATAAAAAGCGTCCAGGGAGATATATCTTAATCCTCCTGGTATGCCAAAATGGGTGGGGTAGGAGGGGGCTTATTTCTTGCAAATCACACTTGTACAGCCTTGTGCTCTAGAAAGAACATGAACATTGGAGGCAGACATAGCTGGGTTCAAACCTAACCCCTACTACCTCTCACCTGAATGATTTTGGGTAGGCCACTTAATGTCCTTGAGCCTTCTCTATCCATCTGCAGCATAATATAGTCCTTACTTCACAGGATGCTGTAAGGACAAAGTGAGATCATGCACATTAAAAAAAAAATGATCACAATGCCTGGTACAGTTGTCCTTATAATCAGGAACATAAGAAGTACAATGCCCGGTGGGGCTTCTCCTTAGAATATCTGGCAAATTAGGGCAGGAACTGGGATTGCTAACCCCAGCCCCAGGAAAGCAGTGCCATCCAGTGAAGATGCGGGTCCCACCATCTCTGGGCATGTCAAAATTCCAAAAGGAAATTCCCTCCTCTCTGCCTTCCACCTGTAACTGCTGCATGCATAGCTTGACATAGTTAGGACCTTCAGTTGTTCAGATCTGGGAATTTTGAAATTTGGGAGCCAAAAGGAACCTTTAATGCCACTGAGCAGAGAGGACTCAGTTTATTGTTGAGGAATCTGGGGCTCAGAAAGGGAAGGCTGTGGCCAAAATCAGACAGCAGGTAGGACACCATGACAGCCAGAGCCTATACCCCTACCTGCTGGTTCTGAGTCCTTCCCACTATACCAGGCTCTGTCTCTGTGTTTTCAATGTTCTTTCCTCTTCCTCTTCTTGTGTTCCCTCCTTCTCTAAGCCCTCATTTGAGGAAAGCCTGGGTTTTACAGCTTCTTGGTCTGAATTTCCTTAATTTGAGATCATGCCAACATTCCTCCCCTCCTTCATGCAGGGCTTAATTCATCCGTTATTGACCTATTGCTCTTTGATGCCAGTGTGAGTCTAGACCTTGAGCGTACAGCTGGTTATCAGAGGGTCCCAGTCCCCTAACGTAGGACGGGGAAGCTAGCTCCTCAGTGTCACTTGAGAACATCTAACTATGTACTCATGTCTTTGCGGTTCAGAAGTCCTACAGGCATCAGAGGAATTTTAAATCAACCCAACGGTATATTTACATTGCCTGATCTGCATCTTAGGTCTAGTTTAGTAACAATTATTTATCTACATAGCCAGCTTGAAATTCACATTTCCCTGTAGTACAGAGGGAAGGAAACCCCGTGAAAGGCTCATGTTTGATTAATCAGGGAGGAAACAGGCATACACAGACCTAAGAGATTGGGCTGTCTCACATTAGCCCCTGGGTTCGTGAATTTTCTGAAGCATGGTTTCCTGCCCTTTCAGCCTTACAAACTGCAGAAGAGGGATGGAATGTGAAGACGTATTTGAGTCAGAACAGTATAAAATCAAAGCTCTTACCGCATTCCATTCTTTCTAGAAATCAGATACTTTAGTATACTTAATCATCCATTGGCATCGTCTTTCTAAACTAACACATATTTCCTTTTCATGTTAGTTCAGTTGTTAAAGAGATAGGTAAAACTGAGTTGTTGTTTTTTTTCCTTCAAAATTTATTCCCTTTCCAGTGTAGGTACTGTGGGATGGTACAGAGTACAGATATTTGGAATGAGGCTTTGAGATTTTTTTTTTTTTAAATAAGCTCTACTCCCAAGTTGGGGCTTGAACTCATGACCCTAAGATCAAGAGTTGCATGCTCTACTGACTGAGCCAGTCAGGTGCTCCACAAATGGATAGTTTTTTGGTTGAAAATATTTGTATTGGGTGATGTTCCTATCCTATCCCTACACCCAAGACATTCATTCAAAAAAAAATTATTAAATGGTATTAGAATGGGATGCAAGGTTTTCCAAGTTGTAGGTCACAACCTATTGACAGGGGTCATGAATTCTGTTGGGCTGCAACTGACACTTAAAAAATAAAATAAAACCAAAACAGTAGAATAGAAAGCATCAATGTGAATTGTGTGTGGTAAGGATAAATTTGTTACACGAAACTTTCGATTCAGCAGTATTTGTGTGTGTGTGTATGGCATTGTGTTATAAAATTTATTTCTGATTGTAGGTCCCCAACAAAGATGTTGGAAAACACTGCTACAGCGGTTACAAGTATAGGCTCTGTAGGGAGACAGCATGAATTCAAATCCTGGTTCCATTATTTTCTAGATGTTTGATTTTTTGACAATTACTTAAAATCTCTGTGCAATGGGGATCATGATAGCTTATAACCTAGAGCCAGTGCATCCATTAGGACCAAGAGGCATGTGGGCACAGTGACGAGGGCTCATCATCTTTTTAGGACCCCCACTAAGGCGCTTTGATTTCTTTTAAAGTCAGAAGAAGAAAAAAATGAACCTTCAGGTTTGAGGAAAAGGTTTTAATTTTTTTCTCCTATCATTAAAAAACTAATTTTGGGGGCCCCACAAAAATCTACGAGTGGGAGAGATCCTTCAAAGCAACAGTGCCTTGGGCAATGAAAGTTGTAATGCAATTGTGAACTGACCTGACAGGTGGGGTGACCAACTTGTCTCCGTTTGAAGTAGATAGTCCTGCCTTCTAGGGGCTCCCCTCAGCCCAGGGAAAAGCCGGCCAGTCAGCCATCCCCTGATAAGCTTGTCGTGAGGGTGAAGTTAGAGGACTGCTGACAAAGAATGGCAGACGCCGGGCACCTCAGAGACTAAGAAATGCTTTAACAAGTGTCAGGCACTGCGCTGGCCTCTGAGAATTTTCAGGTGGATAAGATACCCAGGACAGCCGTTGTGAAGCAGCAGAACATAGTGGCTTAGTGTGACCTCAGCAGCCAGACAACCTCGGTTCAAATCGCAGCTCTGCCATTTATCAGCTTTGTGATCTAGGGTGAGCTTCTCAGGCTTTCTGTGCCTCAGATTGCTTATCTGTATGATGGATATGATCGTACTTGTACCTACTTCACTGGGAAGTTGTGAGTATTTAATGAATTGGTGCTATGGGCACCTGGGTGGCTCAGTCGTTAAGCGTTTGCCTTCACCTCAGGTCGTGCTCCCAGGGTCCTGGGATCGATCCCCACTGGGCTCCCTGCTCAACGGGAAGCCTGCTCCTCCATCTCCCTCTGCCTGCTTGTGTACCCTCTCTCGCTGTGTCTCTCCCTGTCAAATAAGTAAATAAAATTTTTAAAAAAATGAATTGGTCCTCTAAGAATATTTAGAATAGGGCACCTGAGTGGCTCAGTCGTTAAGTGTCCAACTCTTGATTTTGGCTCAGGTCGTGATCTCAGGGTCGTGGGACTGAGCCCCACACTGGGCTCTGTGCAGAGTCTGCTTCAGATTCTGTCTCTCCCTCTGCCTCTTCCCCTACATGCACGCATGTACGTTCTCTAAATAATAAAAATCTTTAAAACATAAAAATACTTAGAACAGTGTCTTGCATATGATAAGCATTCACTAAGTCTTAGATATTTAAGGATATATCAATTATCAATTTGAGCTGCTATAACAAATTAGTACAAATGGGGTGGCTTAAACAACCGAAATTTATTTTCTCACAGTTTCGGAGACTGGCAGTCTGAGATCAAGGTTTGCAGGGCTCAGTGTCTGGTTAGGGCTCTCTCTGGCTGGCAGCTGGCTGCCTTCTCGCTGCGATCTCGCATGGTATGTATATGAAGAGGAACAGCAAGCTTGCTGGTGTCTTTTCTATACATCCTACTGACCAGAACTGAGCCATGTGCCCAACCTTAGATCACTCACTGGCAAAGGACAATGGGGTCACCATGACTGGTTTAGTGTAATGGGGATTCCTCCAGATATAACTGGTCTTGAGTTGGTGAGTCGAAAGAGGAGAAAGGCTGGGGTAGGCTTCTGACAGTGTGCCATGTGGAGCCCATAGGCTGCCTGCGAAAGCCAGACTAGACACCAACACAACACAAAGTGGAAAGGTGGACCTTGTGGAGGCCAAGAAGAACAAGGCTGCGCCCACCTCGAGTCTAGCCCTGACATAAGTACAGCCATCTTGGCAAAGCAAAAGCTGGCATCTTGCACCCACTCTCCACCCGCTCCCCTCCCCTCGGCAGTATGTGTGACATTCCTCAGCCACCCCTGGCTGCCCTAAAAGAAAAACAAATAGTTAACTTGCAGAGATCACAATCCTGCAAGACAGGAGTCTCCCTTGGTTTACAAATGTCCCAGTGATTTACAACAAAGAAGCCATCTTTTCAATAGCCCAATTTCCAGTGACAAATAACTCAGTTCCTTAAGCCCTAATGTCGCCCTCCCCACCATAAAACTGAAGGAGGCTGAGGCAGAAGGAAATGTAAATAAAGTTAAATTTCTAAACCAAAATCTCACTAACAAGGACACTTGATGGGAGAAATGTGAAACTTTATCTCTAAACCTCCAAGATAGTGTCAGCAATCATTCCCAAGCATATGACCCACCGATATACATCTAGAGGGTCTCACCAGAAGATTGCTAATGAATAACTTTTCCCCAGACAACAGCTAGCCCCTCAAGGTCCTGGAGCCCTCGCTTCCAAAATTCCTTAGAGACTTACATCATCCATAACCCCCTTTGTCCTCACCCACCGCCAAGTCCACCCCTACACTGCCTTTAAAAACTCTGACTGTAATCTGGCTCGGGGTCCAAGTCCCTACTCTGCTGCGCTCGGGTATACTTGGGCCCAAGCTTAAGCTTGTCAAATAAACCCTCGTGTGATTGCATCAGTGCTTGGCTCCTTGGTGGTCTCTCAGACGCGAAAACTCAGACCTAATGGTACAAACAATGATGACGTGTGGGGAATGTACTTCAGGGATGTGACAGGCATGCGAATTGGGCAAAGAAGTAGTGCAGAGAAGAGGAACACCAGGAAAAAATGCGGGGAACCAGCAAGCACAAAAGGGAGTCAGGGGCCCACAGGAGTGTGCTGGAAAGGAGACTTCCAGAGGCAGGCGTGAGTGATGAATGACAGGAAACAAGGCAAGAGAAGTGGAGTGAGCCCAGACCAGGGAGGCCTTGAATGCTGGGTGGGGGAGTTTGGACTTGGTCCTGAGAGCAGCTGGGAGCCTTTGATCATTTGAAGCACGGGAGTGGCTGATGACACGGGAATGGCTGATGAGCTGGGCGTCCAGGGAAAGCCCTGTTCCTCAGTCTGGGGTATGCTCTTTCCAGGGGCTACATGGAGGTGAGAGTAGAGTTTTTTGTTTTTCCTTTTAAAGATTTTATTTAATTATTTGACAGAGAGAGAGAGACAGGGAGATAGGGAACACAAGCAGGGGGAGTGGGAGAGGGAGAAGCAGGCTTCCTGCTGAGCAGGGAGCCCTACGCAGGGCTGATCCCAGGACCCAGGGATCAAGACCTGAGCCAAAGGCAGACACCTAATAACTGAGCCACCCAGGTGCAACGAGGTTGGGGTTTTTGAGGCCACAGGGTAAATGAGTGCATATTTCTTTATGCAACTGAATGGTTAAGGGAGAGGAACTTAGGAAATGTATCCAGCAAGCGACTTAAATGGGAACAGTGTTTCCAAATCTTTTTTTCTGTATGGTTTCAGGTTAGAGTTAGCCAAAAAGAAAAACCAGCATAAAATTTGGGAGCTGGAAGAGAAACCCAGCCATTACTTTTAGACTGTCATCATGGTTAAATGCAGTGACAGGTGAAGGGGTACCAGTGGGTTCCAGCCTGTCCTAGCCCTTCCCTACCCCAGACTAGCTCATCTATCTAAGTGCTGACCTTGAGAACAGCTGCCCCAGGCCCAGCAGCCCACAGCCTATACAGGCAACCGCTCCTTGTAGATTTCTCTACCATCTCCCCCTTTGCATCCCACTGTGGTAACAGACCTACCTCTCAGATGACTCTCTGATCTCTCCTCCTTTCCAATCTGTGCTTCTCAGCTCCTCCCATCACTGTGAAAGGTCTAATTCCAACTCCCTTATCCCCGAGCTCATTGTGGTTCTGCTTCTCCGACTGAACCTGGATTGATATATGTCATTTCCTTTTGTTGCTGCCCTCAGCCCCGAGGAAAGGGAGGTTTCGATAGGAAATAAAAAGAGGAAGTAATCTTAAGGCTGTGGCACTATTTGACGAGGTGAGCCTGCATGGGACATAGTAGGCAGTAAGCTGCTAGGGCAGTGAGGACCCAATTCAGGTCAGGGATCTAAAGGCCACGGAGAGGAGTGTATCAAAGGAAAAATGGTTTCCGCTTCCTGCTTTCACCGGGACCTGCCTCTGAGGATTGCTTCCTCAATCAATCTGTTCTGGCTGTCAACATGGCTTGTTGAACAATGTCTCATAACAGATGATGCTTTCATTCCCAAGAGAGAAACAGAATCAGAGAAAAGGGACAAAGGCAGGAGCAGTGGAAAATAGAACACAGAGAAGAAAGTCACACAATGGATTCACGAATCTAGACAGAAATTTTAGGAGTTCCTTTTGTGGCATTGACTTCATAAAACATCTTGCTTTGTTGTCTTCATATTTGGGATCACAGAAGAAACAGTTATAAGTAGATTTGTCCTTGCTTTGTCATTAAAACTATTACTGAGAATATTGTCTATTACATTGTTCGTGGTCCTATACATAGAGATCCATGTAAGAATTGTCCTTTCAGGACAATTTCAGGGTTCAAAAATGAAATTTTGAGTCTTCCAATAGTCTGGAAAACACTTATAAGGCAAGGAAAATATGACACCTATTTTCTTTTCTTCTTTTCCCTGGCTACCAGGAAACTCAAAGATATGTATTCTGCTTAAATGTGGAACTGTTCTTTAATCAAAGTTGGTATTATCATTCTGTACTTGGTTCCTTGAGAATCTGCAATATTCTTTGAAAAGGTTCTTTGTGGAAGCGTAAGGCAATTTTGTCTTTATTGAATTTGTTAAAGGTCCTCCCTCTTGCCTTCTTCTGGGGTTTGGCAGACAACTTAGAGAGGAAACACTTTAGTTCTGATACTTGACATCAGTCCCTTGCATTCCACCCAAGAAACTAATATGATTCTTGGCTGAGAAGAAGACGAGGGAGAGATAGAGGCCATCTTTTCAGTTTGGACATAAATGAAATTATCCTTGTGCATGGATTATAACCACGCATATGGTTATTTTTATCCTGAAATACAACTATGATATGGAACACCTTTAGGATTGCTCATTTGCATGGATCTATCAGAAAAACCTTAGTGGTTTTTTTTTTTAAAGAGTCAGTTAAGAGTTTCCAGAGTCACACGATGAATGTTTTTGTAGGTTACTATAGAGACCATCATTGTTCTATTGGTTCTTCAGGTTTTTCATCTTTAGGTAATGATTCAGTTACTCAAAAAACAAACACACACAAAAATAGTTTTCCAATAGAATCATATATAGGTGGTCATATCCATTGCTAACTTTTTGAAAATGTAATTATATAATTTGTGATTAAAAATTACCTCTCTAGGGGTTCCTGCGTGGCTCAGTCATTTAAGCATCTGCCTTTGGCTCAGGTCATGATGGACCTGCAGGGAATTATGTTAAGCAAAGTAAGTCAAATAGAGTATGTCTTCTGTCCACTTTTTGACTGGGTTATTTATTCTTTGAGTGTTGAGTTTGAGACGTTCTTTATAGATCTTGGATACCAGCCCTTTATCTGCAGTGTCATTTGCCAGTATCTTCTCCCATTCCATGAGCTCCCTCCTAGTTTTGTTGACTGTTTCCTTTGCTGCACATAAGCTTTTTATCTTGATGAAGTCCCAAAAGTTCATTTTTGCTTTTGTTTCACTTGCCTTTGTAAAGATAAGTTTGTTATGACAACAAACTGAATTCCCAACTGTAAGGCTGAAGTCCATATCTTTAACCACACAATTTTATCTCTAGGCTACAGAAAAGTGGATTAAAATCAACATGGGTAATTTAATCTAAAGCTTTGAAGGGAATTCAAACGGTTCCAGATAATGGGAAAATAATAAATGTCAAGGAAAATTCAATCTCACTTTACTAGAGAGATGAAGGACGTGGGCAGCACAGTTCAGGTTCACCATCAAGGAAATGAGGAGATGTAGCGTAAACACATCTTTGCAAACCTGAACACACAGCCGCATACCGCGAGTGTGCAGAAGCTCAGCGTACACACAACCTAAACACCCCGTGAGAGCAAGTTCTCCTGTTCCGTGGTATCGCCAAAGAACACCACCTTGCAGTGGTAGGTACTAAAAAAAAGTCAGATAAGTAATTTGAAAATAAATGATATAGGAAGATACCAGTAGAGGAGAAAATACCACTTGCAAACATGGGCCTATTCTCTGTAAGTGCTTTACACTAATAACATATAGAATATTAATTAAATATAATAAGACCTATGAGATGATAAGCCAAGACAGCAAAATGGGTTGAAGAGAAGACTACAGAACTAAAGAAGAGTTAATGTTATAGATATGTAATAAATAAAGTCCATATGGTTATGAATAGACATGACCGGCGGCCAAGCTTTGGTGGAGAGGCTAGACACTCATAATGCAGAGAAAGAGACAAAAGGACTTTAAAACTAGAGGCAATGGCAGACATACAGGAGAGCAAAGATGATCCCTTGATGGCTTTGAAGCAGAGACGCCAACATAGGAACAGAAAGAACACTCAGAGACAGAGTCCAAAACATTGCCAGGAGATGAAAGAAGAATAGAGTTTTTAGGCAAAAACTGGTTGGAAAAACTGTTTAAACGTGATGGCAGTCAAAGCTATCTACATTCTGGTTTATGTAACAACTTGAAAAATAAAGAGAGACTATTCAGGTGTCGAGGAAGAAGCGGGAGGGGTGAAGAGTTAGACCGGCCTCCGACTTGTTCTCAGAGACAGTCAAAGCCAAGAAACCGTGAAGCCACGTCTGCCAAGTGCTGAGGGAAACCAAGTGCGACCCAGGAATATCATCCTTAGTGAAGTTCTTGGTAAAATATAGCAGAGACCGTCAGACACGTTCCAACATGAGAGAAGTCAGGAAGTGAAGCACCCATGAGCCATCAGCCCTTCTTGGAAAACTCCTTAGAGGTAAATCCATTTAAACAAGAGAGGAAACAAAACAAAGAACTCAGGAACAACAATGCTGCGGTACGAGTACTCACGGTTCACTATAATATGGGGAGGATTAAGGCTGAAGAGTAAAAGGAATTATGGTTGCACAAAGGAGGGGGAATACTAGAAACCTCGATAAAGTGAAAATGATGTGAGCAAAAAAAAATATTAAGAGGGAAAAAAGAGAAAGAAAAGTGTAGCTGTGTTAGTGATTACATGTGTTCTAGTACAGGGACAATGGATACTATATAAAATAAACATGCATTTAAAAGTAATGCATAATATTCCAACCTCTTAACAGTTTTCACTATCTTCATTTATTTATTTTTTTAACGCTGGGCCCAAAAGAGTCCTATAGCAAATAATTTCTTCTCTCTCTCTCTCTTTTTTCCTTAAGATTTTATTTCTTCATCAGAGAGATAGAGACAGAGAGAGCAGGGAGGCAGAGGTAGAAGAGGGAGGCAGAGGGAGAGATCCCTCCTACTGAGCAGGGATCCCAGGACCCCAGGATCATGACCTGAATTGAAGGCAGACGCTTAACTGACTGAGCCACCCAGGCATCCCACAACTAATATTTCTTAAGGTGAAAAAGCATTTATCAAAAATTCACTATTTCTTTCAACATCATTTTTTTCTTATGTTAAATTCATGTGGAATTAAACTAAAACTCTAGGTTTTTCTTATATGTGTGTGGGTTTTTTTGTTTGTTTGTTTTGTTGCTTTGTTTTTCCTTTTCAAAAAGCAGTTTGTGTAGCTTGAGCCTAACCACATAAAATTTGTTCTGGGTGCTAGCTAGTCTTGAGTAGATCTTTTTTGATTTTGTTTTTGTTTTTTAAATTAAAGTAGGCTTTGGAGCCCAATGCATGGCTAAAACTCATGACCCTGAGATGGAGACATTGTCCCTTAGCCAACTGAACCACCCAGGTGCCCTCCCCCACTTTTTTTGGTAGATGTCTTTTGATCAACACTTCTTTTTTGTGTGTGTTTTTTAAAAAATATTTATTTATTTGCCAGAGAGAGCGTACAAGCCCGGGGAACAACAGGCAGAGGCAGAGGGAGAAGCAGACTCCTAGCTGAGCAGTGAGCCCAATGTGGGGCTCGATCCCAGGACCCTGGGATCATGATCTGAGCTGAAGGCAGACACTCAACTGACTGAGCCACCCAGGTGCCCCTAGAAAAAACTCTTAAAACTCATCAATAAGAAAACCACCCAATTAAAAAAGGGGCAAAGGATCTGGGCAGACACCTCACTGATGAAGATGTACAGGTGGCAAATAAGTACATAGAAATGTGTTCAACCTCCTCTGTTATTAGGGCATCACAAATTCAAGCAACAGTGAGGTATTGCTACATTAGAAGGGCTTAAAACTGTGGAAGGAGCCAAGATTCCCTTCAACAGATGAATGGGTAAAGATGTGGTCCATATATACAGTGGAATATTACTCAGACACCAGAAAGGATGAATACTCAACTTTTGCATCAGCATGGATGGAACTGGAGGGAATTATGCGATGCGAAATAAGTCAAGCAGAGATAGTGAATTATCATATGGTTTCACTTACTTGTAGAGCATAAAGTATAGCATGGGGGACATTACGAGAAAGAAAGAAAAAGTGAAGGAGGGTAAATTGGAGGGGGAGACCATGAGAGACTGTGGACTCTAAGAAACACACTGAGGGTTTCAGAGGAGAGGGGGATGGGGGATGGGTGAGCCTGGTGGTGGGTATTAAGGAAGGCACAGATTGCTTGGAGTACTGGGTGTCATACATAAACAATGAATCTTGGAACACTACATCAAAAACTAATGATGTATTGTATGGTGACTAACATAACACAATAAAAAAACAAAAACAAAATTAGAATGGCTAAAATCCCCAAAACTGAAAATACCAAACACTGACAAGGATGTGGAGTAGTAAGAACTCTCATTAATTGTTGGTTGGGAATGCAAATGGCACTTTGGATTGCTACTTCCACCTCAGAAGACAGTTTGGCAATTTCCTACAAAGCTAAACATAGTGTTACCGTATGATCCAGCAATCACATTTGTAGGCATTTACTTAAATGAGTCAGAAACTTATGTCCACACAAAACCTGCACACAGATGTCTATAGCAGCTTTATTCATCATTGTCCCAAATGGAAAGCAACTCAACATCCTCTTCAATAGGTGAATGAACAAGCAGATTGGTGTATCATATTTCATTCGTACAACGGGGTGTTGAGCTATCAAGCCACAAAAAGACATACAGGAACTTTAAATTCATATCGCTAAGTGAAAGAAGGCAATCTGAGAAGGCTGCGTACTGCATGTTTCCTATTATATGGCATCTGGAAAAAGCAAAACTGTAAAGACAGTAAAAAGATCAGTGGTTGGGGTGCCTGGGTGGCTCAGCGGGTTAAGCCTCTGCCTTCGGCCCAGGTCATGATCTCGGGGTCCTGGGATCGAGCCCCGCATCGGACTCTCTGCTAGCAGGAAGCCTGCTTCTTCCTCTCTCTCTGCTTGCCTCTCTGCCTACTTGTGATCTCTCTCTCTGTGTCAAATAAATAATAAATAATCTTAAAAAAAAAAAAAGATCAGTGGTTGCCAGGGGCTCAAATAAGGATGAATAGAGGAGTTTTGGGGCAGTGGAACTATTCCAGTGACACTCTATTGGTGGGTACATGACCTTGTGCATTTCTCAAGACCCACAGACTGTACAACACAAAGAATGAACCCTAATGTGAGTTATGGACTTTAGTTAATGATGTGTCAATATTAGTTCTTTAATTGTAACAAATGTACTGCTCCAATGTAAGAAGTTAATAATAGGGAAAAATGTGTGGGAGAGTATATGGTAACTCTTTGTATAATCTGCTCAATTTTTTCTATGTACCTAAAACTATATAAAAAAATAAAGTCTACATGGCACCTGGGTAGTTCAGCCAGTTAAGCATCTGCTTTCTGCTTAGGTCATGATCTCAGGGTCCTGGGATCAAGTCCCACATTGGGCTACTGCTTAGCTTCTCCCTCTCCCCTGCTTGTGTGCTCCT